>NC_064816.1:6371341-6436341 GCF_023721935.1 Panthera uncia | reverse complement strand
AGTGGAAAAAAAGAACATGGTTGTACTGATGGATGGTACACTCCAAAAATAGGGTTTATTATGGAATCCAAGCCAACCTAGGGTCAGCAGGACAACAATATTATTCTTATTGTCCTGGTCAGTGAGTTGAAAGCAAAGGGGCAGACAAACAACATTTAACCTCTCAGGGACATCCAAGGTTGAAATCTTAAAACTCCTAATTAAATAAATGTTCCTTTTCTTTTTTTTCTTCTCTTTTTCTTTTCCCTTTCTTCCTTCCTTCCTCCCTCCCTCCCTCCCTCCCTCCCTCCCTCCCTCTTCCTTTCTTTCTTTCTTTCTCTCTTTCAAGATTTTATTTTTAAACTATCTCTAGACCCAATGTGGGGCAGGAACACATAACTCCAAGACCAAGAGTCTCACACTCCAGCAACTGAGCCAGCCAGGCTCCCCTTATTACTTTATTTCTAAACAGTTTAGCTAGTTGGGAGAGAGAATGATAATATAATGGAAAATGTGCTTGACAATTCTATTCCAATGTGGAGAATTTGAAGGTGATCATGTTTTTCTTCACAGTGGAAACTCTTCTCTTCTTAGGTAAGATCTCAGAGTTCAGGATTCCTTCTATAAAATATCCCATTGGAGTCTGAGCTACATGTTCCTTGCCAATCAGAATACTTAAATAGCAACTGTAAAAGGCCTGTTAAGTGTCTGGTGGCTCCCTAAGTCAAAGACGTGGCCTATCAGTATGAATATAAAAACATGTAACAGTATCAATAAAGCTTACTAACAAAGCCAACAGTAAACACCATAGTCTTTATAATTATTAGCTCCTTTAATATGTACAGCACCCCTGACATCTGTTATTGTTATTTTAGAGATGACTGATGGAAGTACAGAGAAGCTGACCAACCTGCTGTAGGTGGCATGGTTGGGATTAGACCAGATACTTGACCTCAGAATAGGGGGAAAACTGTGGTTTGAGAATTTTAGAAAGTGCCTTTATAAGTCAGTGGGAAAGGAAAGACTGGTATAAACTGTTAGAACAAATTTGTTTTTCATAGGGAAAGAAGAGATCTCTATATCCTATCAAACAGAAATACATCATAGGTGGAGTAAATTTTAAATTTTTTAAATGAAAATATATATTTGAGGGGTGCCTGGGTGGTTTGGTCAGTTGAGCATCTGACTCTTGATTTCAGTTCAGATCATGATCACGAGGTTCATGGGATTGAGCCCCCTGTTGGGCTCCATGCTGACAGCATGGAGACAGCTTGGGATTCTCTCTCTCCCTCTCTCTCTCTGTGTCCCTCCTCTGTTCGTACTCTCTTTCTCACAAAACAAATAAACATTTTTAAAAAGAAAATACATATTTGAACTATTATAAAGAACTGTTGAAAAATATATTTGTTACAATACACAGACAAAAATTTTAACAACATGATGCAAAATCACAACCCATATCATGCCAATATCAGAGATATCACATATCAAACTGGAAGGAGATTATGAATTATGACACTAACAGAATGGAATTTTATGTTAAAAACCCTATTCTAATTACCATTTTTAAATGTGTATTCATCTGAGAGAGAGAGAAAGAGAGAGTGCACGCAAGTGTGGGAGGCGGGGTGAGGGGGCAGAGGATCCAAAGAGGGTTCTGCGCTGACAGCCAAGAGCCCAATGTGGGGCTTGAACTCAACGACTGCAAGATCATGACCTGAGTCGAAGTCAGTCGTTCAACCAACTGAGCCATTTAGGTGCCCCTCAAATTACCATTTTGGGAACTAGACTCAATATTCTTAAGTGGTCCAGTTAGACAATGTGATACCTCCACAGTCCTACCAGTGGACAGTTCTAGTCTTATTTTAAGATATACAGGATTTCTACTTCAGAGGAACTTATCTCCCATTGAAAGAGCATTTCTGGCACAATAATAAATGAATTCTCCTCTTTCAAGGATGCAGGCCATGTATAGATTAACGTATGTTTCTGTTTGTGTATATACGTGTGTGTGTGTATAAGTATTAATGTAAAATTGCATTAAAGCTCTCAAAAGAAAGTGGAAAGATTGCAAAGGAATGAAAAAGGAGATCTCAGACTTACTCTTAGCATAACAGTAAAAATCATCAGAGTAGGTAAACTCTCAAATTTGGATTTCCAGCCTTGGGATACATAACAGGCAGAGTAGGTTAGGCTATGCTGATGTTGACACAGCAACAGTGTATGTAATAGAACTAAAATGTTACTGATTTAATCAAACAAAAGCTTATTTCCTGTTCATGAAAAGTGTCTACCAACTTGGGCAACAATCCAGGGGAGTCCTCTGCCTATTGGCCAGCTTTCTAGACTCTTTGGATGATCACTTCACTCCACAACAGCCATATCAAGGGAAGAGGGAGTACAAAGAATAATGTGCCAGCTCTTATTTTGTTTTAACGGAGAAGGGACACATCACACTTCCACTCACATTTTATTAGACACATGAAAACATATTACCAGCTTTAATTTCAAGGGAGAAAGAAAATGCTATTCTCTTAGATATCCAAAAGGAGAGAATAACCAGAAATATTGTCCACCAAGCAATAAAATCCACCATTCAGATGTACACATTGAAATCCATGTGAAAAGCTGTGCAGCCTGTTAGGTAAGAATATGGGTTCAGGGTCCGAGTTCTGGATTTGAATCCTGGTTTTGCCACTTGGTCCCTCTGTTGCTTTGGGCTCTTTAGAGTCTCAAATTTCCTTACCTCTAAAATGGAGACAGTGGGGTGCCTGGGTGGCTCAGTCGGTTGAGCATCCGACTTCAGCTCAGGTCCTGATCTCGCCGTTCATGAGTTTGAGCCCCAGGCTGGGTTCAGTGCTGACAGCTCAGAGCCTGGAGCCTGCTTCAGATTCTGTGTCTCCCTCTCTCTCTGCCCCTGACCTACTCGCATTCTGTCTTCGTCTCTCTCAAAAATAAACACTAAAAAAAAATTTTTTTTAATGGAGACAGTAATCATTTCCATTGAGGAAGATACTTAAGAAAATAGAGAGCAGCTAACATAGGTTTACCATATAATAAGCACTAAAACATTGACTTTATTTTATTATGTTTTAAAATCATATTTTATCCAGTTTAAAAAAACTCCAAAACACTGTTGGTAATACATGCACATGAACAACACAAACCCACAATAAAACACATAGAAATAAGTTAATATGAACAACTGCACTCTCCATCAACATTTCAGACAACAAGGCTGAAGTTAACGCTCCAAATCCAGGTTAGAACTCACCAGTGAGTAAGTAAGAAAGAAAGTGGAGGACATAACTTTGGGACAACAGATGGGGCGGAAATATCATCACATAAATTATGAGGAAATTGGTTGTTTAAAAATTTGTAAAAACTAGGAGAGAGAAGTCATTGATCCTTCAGGATTGGGTGAAAGGTGTGTAAGATTCAAGAGTAAACTCCAGAATCAAAGTTTTTGCTCTTAGGATCCATAAAATTTCATAGTCTTGGGGCCAGCAGATCTGTCACAGACAAGAAGCCACTCTACTGAGAAGCCTTCCCAGCGCCCCCTTCACATCCTTGTTCCTCAGGCTGTAGATGAAGGGGTTCAGCATAGGAGTGACCACAGTGTACATCACCGAGGCCACTGAGACTTTCTTGGGGGAGTGAGTCACTGCAGAAGTGAAGTAAACTCCAACACCTGTCCCATAAAATAAAGAAACCACTGAGAGGTGAGACCCACAGGTGGAAAATGCTTTTTGCCTTCCCCCAGCTGAAGACATCTTCCTTATGGATGAAGCAATTCGTGAGTAGGAGAAAAGGATCCCGACAAGGGGGAAAACGCCTAGCACACCAGTCATAAAGTATATCAATGTGCGGTTCAGGAAGGTGTCAGAGCAGGCCAACTTGAGAATCTGTGTCAGTTCACAGAAGAAATGTGGAATTTTGAGATCTCCACAGAATCTCAGATGCATCATCAGAAAGATATGAAGAAGGGAGGTCGTGACACCAATAAACCAGGTAACAAAAACCAGCAGGCCACAGAGGGGTGGGTTCATGATGACCATGTAGTGCAGGGGGTGGCAGATGGCCACAAACCGGTCATAGGCCATCACAGTCAGGAGGAGAGTGTCCAGGATAGGAAAAAACATGGAAAAATAGACCTGAGTGAGGCAGTCCATATAAGAGATGGCTTTGTTCTCTGTGTGGATGCTCACCAGCATCCTGGGCACGATGGTGGAGCTGAAACTGATGTCGACCAAGGACAAGTTGGAGAGGAAGAAGTACATGGGTGTGTGGAGGTGGGGGTCAGAGCAGATGGCCAGGATGATGAGCAGGTTCCCGAGCACAGTGATCAGGAACATGGACAGGAACAGCCCAGATATGAAGGGCTGCAGTTCTGGATCCTCAGAGAACCCAAGGAGGATGAACTCTAAAATTCCTGTTTGGTTTCCTGCTTCCATGTACCTGATATATCTATGAAGGAAGACACAAGAGCAACGTCGATTAGTAGGAAACCAGCACCCTCCATGTAATGAAAATGTTGACCATGGCTTTCGCTCAAGTCATTTATGCAGTCAGTCATTCTGTCTAAATGGGTCTCCATTCACTTATAAGTGAAACCCAAAAACATGGAGTTTCTTATGGCAACCACCCTTCTTAAGCGACATAAGTCAGTCAGAGAAAGACAAATACCATATGATTTCACTCATATGTGGAATTTAAGAAACAAAACAAATGAGCAAAGGGAAAAAAAAGAGAGAGAGAGACAAACGAAGAAACAGACTCTTAACTATAGAGAACAAACTGAGGGTTGCCAGAAGGGAGGTGAGGGGCGGGAATGGGTGAACTAGATGATGGGGATTAAGGCACCCACTTGTGATGAGCACCAGGTATTGTATGTAAGTGTTAAATTAGTAAATTCTTTAACTGAAACTAATATTACACTGTATGTTAACTAACTGGAATTTAAATAAAAACCTTTAAAAAAAGCCTTTAAAAATCCATATTATGTGTGTCAACTATATTTAAAAAAAAAATCCATTTTATAACACAACCAAAATGGAATCCTACAGAATAGGGTCTAGAATTCCCAATCACCTATCTTGAGCATCCATTCTTTCTTTTTAAATTTTTTAAATGTTTATCTATTTTTGAGAGACAGAGAGAGATAGAACGTGAGTGGAGGAGTGGCAGAGAGAGAGGGAGACACAGAATCCAAAGCAGGCTCCAGGCTCTGAGCTGTCAGCACAGAGCCCGACGTGGGGCTCGAACTCAGGAACCGTGAGATCATGACCTGAGCTGAAGTCAGACACTCAACCAACTGAGCCACCCAGGCTCCTCAAACATCCAATCTATTTTATTTTTTAAAATGATTTCTTTTTAAATATTTTATTACTTTTTAAGTAATCTCTATACCTAACGTGAGGCTCGAATTTGCAACCCTGAGATCAAGACTCATGTGCTCTGCCAGCTGAGCCAGCCAGGCGCCCCATAAGCATCCATTTTATAATAGTCCTGTCATATGGTCATGGAGCTTCAAAATAGGACACAGCAACATCACATACCTCCTGGTAGGAGGTACCGGAAAGGACCCAACATTACTTCTGTGGGATTCCTCCCAAAGATGTAGGACTTCAATCTAAAGACTAGGAAGCATCAGACAAACCCAAACTGAGAGACATTCTACACAGTTTCTGACCCGTGCCCTTCAAAAATGCCAGTGTCATCAAATACAAAGAGAGTCTAGGAACAGTTCCTGATTAAAGGAAGTTTAAGAGACATGTCAACCTGGGTGCCTGGGTGGCTCAGTAGGTTAAGCATCTGACTCTTGATTTCTGCTCAGGTCATGATCTCATGGTTTGTGAGTTCAAACCCCAAGTTGGGCTCCAGTGTGGGGCCTGCTTGGGATTCTCTCTCTCTCCCTCTCTCTCTGTCCCTCTCCTCTCTCGAAATAAATAAATAAACTTAAAAAGAAAGGGAGCGACATGACAACCAAATGAAATGCATGATCTTGGATTTTCTTTTGCTACAGATGACATTCTTAGGATAACCATCAAAAGTTGTAACTGTCAACATTCTGTAAATTTGAGAGTAGCATTAGATTAATGCAACTATCTTGATTTTGATCATTGTGCCGTGGCTATGTGAAGAAAATATCTTTGATTTTAGGAAATAACCAAAGAGCTAGTGGTAAAGAGGTACCACACTTGTAGTGCACCTTACTCACAAATGGCTCTGAAGACACACGCACACACAAAGACAAAGGCAGAGAGAAAAGTGGACGAAGTAAAAAGTAAAGATAGCAAAATTTAACTTTGGGGGATCTGGTAAAGGATATACATAGGAGCTATTTATATTGTTCTGTAGACTTTTCTGTAAATCTGAAAGGAGGTCACAATTAAAAGTTAAAAAGTAGCATTTTCACACAATGCCGAGTGGGAAAAAAAAAAGGAAGAGAATCCATCCATAAGGTGCTGTCAGGAAAGAGTCAGACTTCTAACACTACACTTCACCCTCCCCTAGAAACCTCAGTCAGAGGGATCAGTCTGAAGTGGTCCTGAGTGAATTGTATTCTGGGTCTCAGGCGGAAGCAAACACAAATCTTCTCTGGAAGGTGCTTTCATCTGAGGATGTCTGCCTCTGTGCCCACAAGGGAGGCTGGTCTGAGATTTTCTTTCTTTTCCAGGCATGCCTGCATATGCTGGTTCCTTCCGAATTCCCAGTTTTATTAAGTACCACACTGGCCTTTCACTCCTGAAGAACCAACACTTTTGCCTTCTTGGGAATTCTAAAAATGCTGCGATTCTTCCCCCAGCCATGTAAGTACATGTAAGCCTGTGTAAGTACTGCCCTCTCTGCTGGGGCCTTTGTCTTCCCGTGATCATTCCTATCCTTATTTCTCGGATGAATCATCACTTCCTCAGAGGAGCCTTCCCTGAACCCTCCCTGACCACCAGGCATAGTCCCCTAATCCACGCCTTTATAGCTTCCTGCATTTTTCTTCACTGCACAGATCATAGCTATATATATTTGCATTTACTTATGGAACTATTTGATTAATATCTGTCCCTCTCACCACCGAATTTTAAATCACACAAGTTCAGATCACATGTTATAAAATTTGCTTTTCCTCATATCCCCAGTGCTTTGTACTCAAAGAGTATGGAGGTAGGATAAAAGTTGAAACAAAAAATGGTCATATGTAATACAAACAAGAAATCTATAGGCTAATCTCACACTAACTATAGAAGCAACAAACTGAAAAAGGAGTAAGATGAAGCATGAATTAGATAACTCAGAAAATAATTATAACTTCAAAACAAATCAAAATACATTTAGTAAAATCTAACCGTTACTGATGGGAAGGGAACAAAGTAAAATTTTAGTCACATGGCATAGAAGAATACTGCCGAAAGGTGAAAAAGAATAGCTATGTTAATTTTTTTTAAATTTATTTTGAGAGAGAGAGAGAGAGAGAGAGAGAGAGAGAGAGAGGGAGAGAGAGAGAGAATCCCAAGAGATTTCCAAGTAGGCTCCTTGCTGTCAGTACAGCAACAGGGCTCGATCTCACAAACCATGAGATCATGACCTGAGCCGAAATCAAGAGCCACCCAGGAACCCCAAGAATAGCTGTTAAAGCAAGTGTTAATCCAAGATCCATTATTAAACCCCAAATAAGGAAACAAAAAAAAGGGGAAAATGAAATTATGCCTCCTGTTATAATGATTTAACATTGTTTAAATGTTCAAAAGAAATAATTCAATAATTTAATAATTATTCAATAATTCAATAATTCAAAAGAAATGCCATAAGACAGAAGAGTGAATAAAATATAATATTAGGAAATCAAAAGCAAATGTGGTTACTATCAGCTGCCGATGTGATTGTCTGCTTAGAACACCAAAGAAAGTCAACTTAAACACAATTAAAATTAATCAGTGTCATTAGCTTCTTATGTACCTGTAAACCATCATTAAGAAAAATAAGAGACAGATCTATTCACAGTCACAATGACGACACAGATAACACCTGGCCCAGAGTGGGCATTCAGTACCTACTCCATGAATCACAGAGTGTATACAACCTGGGAGAAACCCCATGATGGTGGTGGGGTGGAAAAGGAGATACCTTGCTGGAGTGGAGATTCTCCAATTACTGCATGCATTAGAATCACCTGGAGGGCTTACTAAAGCAGATTTCTGGGTCTCCCCCCAGAGTTTCTGTCAGCAGGTCTTGGGCAGGGCCTGGGAATATGCATTTCTAACAAGCTCCCAGAAGATACCACTGCTGTTCCAGGAACCCCACTTTGAGAACTACTGCACTAGAGGAGAACAAGGAAGGTGCAAGCAGGTGCGTTAGAAACTGTTAAGAGTCCATTTGAGGGAGTGTCAACGCCAGTGACACTGAGAAAGTCACTAGTTTCCAGAATGAGGGCACCTTAGAGCTGGAGGTGATAGAAATAGCAGCAATGGAATCTAAAAAGACATAAATAATCAGAGATAAATTCCAGAAGGTAAAAATAAAAAGGGCCATGAGTCATCATCAACCCTGTTACCTCCTTCCCCCGTCCCATTTTTATCCTCCTTTCATACCTAGTACTCACTAGGACAGTGTGACTCAATTGGCTGGCATTGCATAAAGAAATACTTGTGCAACGTCTTTCTCCTCTGTTGGATGCTGAAGATAGACTCTACCAGAGAATGACGGGGAGATGGAACCTGTCACCAAATCATGTCTGTGAGAGAGGCAAGGTGTGGTCTCCTCCTGGTCAGGCGTCACTGCACAGTGGGTGAGGGTGCTAGGGAAGTATTTATGGTTTCTCAAGTCCCTGGGGGATGATTTCTCATCACTCCTCATTAAATAAATTGTTCCTCTGATGTTCTGTTCTTCCACTCATTCCGCTCCCTTGGGGTAGGGAGAAAATGGCACAACGGAACCATGTGTGCTAATTCTGTTTCCAGGAAGGCAGTTTTGGAGCCAGATGGATCTCTCTGCCTCCATGGGCCTCCTCTTTCTTGGAGGATGTTTCATCACTATGGCTTTGGCTTTGAGGCAAAGCGTTCCCCCTCAGGAATGTGTCCCTGCTGCAAAGACCCATTCCCCCATAGCCACAGCACTTAGGGTCTCAAAGTAACACAGAAGGAAAGAGAGATGCATCTGTCTCAGTGAATCCCTTGTGACCACGTTGTGACTGTGTAGGCTACACGGTGTTGAACATGCTGTGTAGATAAACAAAGTCCTGTTTCAAGAGAGGGAGGGCGAACCATGTAAAATGATGATACTAGGTCGAGTAATAAAGGCTGCACAATGTCCTTTGGACTTATTGACATGGAAATACAATAGAAAGTGATTTGGTGGGGTGGTGGAGATGAGTCTGCTTGGGCAGTGAGAAAACTGACCTCTTGAGTGCAGAATGCTCTGTCAGGAATTGTAATTGCAAGTGAAATGTATCACTTTTAATTAGTTGGGTAAATTAAAACTGGAGTGGTGAAATCAAAGTCCGAAGTGTTATTAACACAACTTTAGTAAGCAAAAGCAATTGCCTGTCCCCAAGTATTAAAATCATAGCTTGCTACCATACACACACACACACACACACATACACACACACACATATATATATAATTTAACAAACGTGTAATCTCAGTGGTATAATCCAACAGCTGTTGGAACCATAAGTACAAGACTTCAAATACCATATAGGAAATATCTTCATCCCTTTTAGTAAATGGTCTTAGAGAGCAGTAACTTCACTATGGCAAGATTCAAAAAAACCTATGCCAGGAATTCATATTTTTTTTTAACATTTATTTTTGAGACAGAGAGAGACAGAGCATGAACGGGGGAGGGGCAGAGAGAGAGGGAGACACAGAATCGGAAGCAGGCTCCAGGCTCTGAGCCGTCAGCCCAGAGCCCGACGCGGGGCTCGAACTCATGGACCGTGAGATCGTGACCTGAGCTGAAGTCGGACGCTCAACCAACTGAGCCACCCAGGCGCCCCAGGAATTCATATTTTTAAAGCTATGAATTGAACACATTCCTTAATAAATTTAGAAATTCTTTGAGACAAAGTGTATCAAAACATTAATTGGACAGGGTCTCTTCTACTGCAAGTCTCAGTTAAAGAAAGATATTTGCAGTTTTTCAGATTTTGAAGAAATTTTCTCTGATACTCTAAGAAAGGTCTTTAGTCTGTGGGCAATTGTTTAGTGCCTTAGTTGAACCTTTCACGGTAAAAATATCCTTTTTGTCTTTTCCTGATAATTTCCTAGCAAAACTTTGATAACTGAAAAAATATGTTTTTTCTGTTTTATTTGTCTAAAAGTCTTTCTCCTTATTTTGTGTGTAAGATTCTGAGCTATATATATAGCTGACCAAAGCTACAAGCTCAGATGGGGGGGAGGGGCGGGGAATGGCTTTAAAACTTCTGTTGGTTGTACACCCATGTTCATGGCAGCACTATTTGCATAGCCAAGAGGTGAAAGCCACCCAAGGGTCCATAGACCGATGAATGTGTATACATACAAGGAATATTACTCAGCCTAAAACAGGAAGGAAATCCTGACACATAGTACAACATGGATGAACCTTGAAGACATTGTGCTGAGTGAAACAGACCACTCGAGAAAGGACAGATACTGTATCCTTCAGCTTACACCAAGTCCCCAGGGTAGTCATATTCAGAGAGACAGAAAGCAGATGGTGGGAGCCAGGGTTGGGACAGGGGTTGGGGGAGTTAGTGTTTAACGGAGACCGAGTTTTGGTTGGAGAAGATGAGAAAGTTCTGGAGGTGGATGGGGGGGATGGTTGCACAACAATGTCAATGTACTTAACGTCACTGAGCTGCACTAAAAGTGGTTAAAATGGTATCTTTTATGTCACATACATAATATATGTATATATTATATTTTACCACAATACCAACAAAACAAGTTAAAATAAGAACTTCTGCTAGACATTGGTCACCTGATTTCAGGTGACAAAATTAATCAACGTTTTGACCTTTGACAGGAAACTCATCGGATTCATTAATTATTTCCTAAGAACGTCTCTTAACTTTGTCCACCGTGTTGTTTCTGAAAAGTTTTTACAAAACACATCTTTTTTCATTTTGCTCCATCGCAGCAAATTGTAACTGCCATCTGTGCGGACACACCTTCTTCAGGCTCTGTTTCTTTACATTGTGCTCATTGTATACCTTCCTGCGTCTCCACTCAGCTCTGCACCATACTTCATTTGGAATTCAAAACGCGTTCATACTTACTTTCTAAACTAGAAAAAAGAATTGTACTGTAAGGGAAAGGAAATATTTCGATTTAATTCCCAATTACAATCTACATGGTATCCCTGTAACTTGTGCTTTAATTCTTATGAAGACATTATCATGTTACATTGGTGCATTAAGAAAATCACTCAAACTGAACGAATCTGTTGTAGTAATGAGATGGTCTGCAACATACACACAGGACGATACACTCAATTATAAAAATGTTGAAATGTAATATCAACAAGGAAATAAAGGTTTGTGTATAAACAACGGATTTTTTTAACTTGTGGTAAAATACACATAAAATCTGCCATGTTAACCACTTAAAAAATTTTTAATGTTTATTTTTGAGAGAGAGAGAGAGAGGGAGAGAGAGCAGGGGAGGGGCAGAGAGAGAGGCAGAGAGAGAGAGAGAGACTGAACCCATGAAATGTGAGATCATGACCTGAGCTGAAGTCGCACACTTAACTGACTGAGCCACCCGGGCACCCCTCACACTATATTTAAATAAAAATGATTTACGTTTTTAAAAATGAAATTTCTCTGGCAATAGGACTTAACTGCTTCCTGATCTATAGGGTTTAGATGCCACCCGATTACTAATTCCCCAGTGCTCTTGAGGCACATGCCATACATGTTCTTCTCTGCTGGAGGTCCTTGTGGCAACCTCAGGGGCTTGATTCTTATCAAATGTTTAACCACTTTCAGTTTTGCATTCCCTGAAGGGATAGTGTTACGAACTTGAGGAGTATGTGCTTTTTCTAACCCAAGCACCTTTATTATATCTTTTTCCCAATATGGACATCTTTTTGTACTTTTTAGTCTGGTAACAATATGCAGTTTATGATGGTACTAATGATTCCCACCATATTTTTCATGATCTGCAGGTGAAAGCTGAAACACTTTTCTTTTATTGTAGTTTATTTATTTTTTATATTAAATATAATTTAATTGTCAAATTGTTTTCCATACAACACCCAGTGCTCATCCCAACAGGTGCCCTCCTCAATGCCCATCACCCACTTTCCTCTCTCCCCCACCCCCCAAGTTCCTCCACATCTTTTCATTGCTTGATAGTTGATTTCTTTTTAGTGCTGAATGATAATCCACTGTCTGGACGCACCACACGTTATTTATCCATTCACCCATTGAAGGACATCTTGGTTGCTTCCAACTTTTGGCAATTATGAATAAAGAAACCACAAACATCCATGTGCAGGCTTTTGTGTGCATATAAGTTTTCCAGTCCTTTGGGTAAATTCCAAGGAGTGTAACTGCTGGATCATGTAAGAATACATTTAGTTTTGTAAGAAACCACCAAACTCTCTTCCAAAGCGGCTTACCATTTTGCATCCCCACCAGCAATGAATGAGAGGTCCCTTGTTCCATATCCTTGTCAGCATTTGGTGTGGTCAGTGTTCTGGATTTTCACCATTCTAATAGGTATGCAGTGATATGTCACTGTCATTTTAATTTGCATTTTCTTGATAACACATCATGTGGAGCATCTTTTCATATGCTCATATCTTCTTTGGTGAGATTTCTGTTCAGGTCTTTGGCCAAATTTTAAACCAGATTGTTCTCTTATTGTTGAGTTTTAAGAGTTCCTTGCATATTTGGGATGGCAGTCCTTTGTCAGTTGTGTTTTTTGCAATTTCCCCCTCCCCAGTCTGTGGCTTATTTTGTGATTCTCTCAGGATTCTCTTTCTCAGGGCAGAAGTTTTTAATCTCAATAAAATTCAACTTATCAAGTATTTCTTTGATGAATTGTATCTTTGGTCTTGTATCTAAAAAGTCATTGTAGGGGTGCCTGACTGGTACCTGGTCCCAGTAGAGCATGCAACTCTTGATCTCAGGCTCCATGCTCAGTGCAGAGCCTGATTGGGGGCTCCAGTCTCACGACTGAGAGATCACGACCTGAGCCAAAATCAAGAGTCAGATGCTCAACCGACTGAGCCATCGAGGCACCCTACCTGTGGATATTGTAAATATACTGCCACTGGCAGGGTGCCTGGCTGGCTCAGTCGGTTGAGTGCCAGACTTCGGCTCAGGTCATGACCTCACAGTTTGTGGGTTCGAGCCCCACGTCGGGCTCTGTGCTGACAGCCCAGAGCCTGGAGCCTGCTTCAGATTCTGTGTCTCCCTCTCTCTGTGCCCCTTCGTGGCTCACACTCTGTCTCTCTCTCAAAAATAAACATTAGAAAAAAAAATTAAAAATACATTTACTGCCACCAGCTTCAGCCTAGAACCAATTTAATCAGAATTTCTACATATGAGGTGTTTGAAGGTCCTAACATCCAGAGTTGAGAAACTGCCTGAGATAGTGCTTGGCACTTAGAAATTTTTCATTAATATTACCTATTATGACTCTCATTAATATCTACTACCTATATTAAAAGTATTAACACTCAGGATTATTAGCTTCAGGAC
This sequence comes from Panthera uncia, assembly GCF_023721935.1. Lineage (NCBI taxonomy): Eukaryota > Metazoa > Chordata > Mammalia > Carnivora > Felidae > Panthera > Panthera uncia. Next base: position 6,422,672 of record NC_064816.1, on the reverse strand, counting down.
TCATAGAGATTTAAATTATTACCAGTAAAGGGCTCCTGGGTGGCTCAGTCGGTTGAGCGTCCAACTTCAACTCAGGTCATGATCTCACGGTTCGTGGGTTCGAGCCCCGCGTCGGGCTCCATGCTGACAGCTCGGAGCCTGGAGCCTGCCTCGGATTCTGTGTCTCCCTCTCTCTCTGCCCCTCCCCTGGTCATGCTCTCTCTCTCTCTCTCTCTGCCAAAAATAAACATAAAACAAATTTAAATTATTACCAGTAAAATTTGAGTTTTCTTGGTATTCTTGCATGATACTATTCCTCTGTGGATCTTACTCCCAATAGCTACCATGCCAAGAGTTTGGTGGGTGTATTTTCCTGTCAATGTCTTCATAATGTCAGCATTTATTTATGTATCCATAAACAGGTTTCACAAAATCTTACCTAAAAAGCACCTAATGTTCACCTAAATAGTATATTACACATATTTCCCCGTAATCTTATTCATTTACCACAACCCTGTGTTTTACGTGTCTTTGTAAACTCCATTCATCTACTTCAAACACTTTAACTGACATATGGCATTACCTGAGGGAGAGAGATCATTTTATCAGTTTCTTGTTACGACAATCCAATGGAAATCAGTGTTTTTGCTCCATACTGTACAAGTGTGAATATCTGTGTGGTATGTTAGTGGAGAGCAGTTGTCTGGCTTCTAAAATTGACGCATGTTCATTTTTACTACTTTTTAAAAATGTTTATTTATTTTGAGAGAAAGAGAGAGAGAAAGAGTGAGAGCATGAACGAGCAGGGGAAGGATAGAGAGAGAGAGGGAGAGAGAATCCCAAGCAGGCTCTGCACTCTTACCACAGGGAGGCTTGATCTCATGAACAGTGAGATCGTGACCTGAGCCAAAAACGAGCCAGACACTTAACTGACTGAGCCACCCAGGTGCCCCTGTTCATTTTTATTATTAATTGTCTACATGTGTTGTCCTGTTACAAAATCAGTTGCTATCCACTGGTGCAGCCACTCTGGAGAACAGTATGGAGGTTCCTCAAGAAACTAAAAATAGAACTACCCTTCAATCCATCAATTGCACTACTAGGTATTTACCCAAAGGATACAAAAAATACAGATTCGAAGGTGTACATGCACCTGAATGTTTATAGCAGCATTATCAACAATAGCCGTATCATGGAAAGAACCCAAATGTCCATTGACTAATGAATCAATAAAGAAGATGTGGTATACATATACAATGGAATATTATTTATCCATGAAAAGAATGAAATCTTGCCATTTGCAACCACATGGGTGGAGCCAGAGTGTATTATACTACCTGAAATGAGTCAGTCAGAGAAAGAAAAATACCATATGATTTCACTCGTATGTGGAATTTAAGAAACAAAATACATGAAAATAAGCAAAGGGAAGGAAAAATAAGATAAAAACAGAGAGGAAGGCAAACCATAAGAGATTCTTTTTTTTTAAATTTTTTTTAATGTTTATTTATTTTTGAGACAGAGAGAGACAGAGCATGAACGGGGGAGGGTCAGAGAGAGAGGGAGACACAGAATCTGAAACAGGCTCCAGGCTCAGAGCAGTCAGCACAGAGCCCGATGCGGGGCTCAAACTCACAGACTGCGAGATCGTGACCTGAGCCAAAGTTGGACGCTTAACCAACTGAGCCACCCAAGTGCCCCAAGAGGTTCTTAAATACAGAGAACATACTGAAGGTTGCTGGAGGGAAGGTGGGGTGGGGATGGGCTGAATGGGTGATGGGCATTAAAGAGGGCATTTGTTGGGATGAGTCCTGGGTGACACATGTAAGTGATGAATCACTAGGTTCTACTCCTGAAACCAATACTACACTGTATGTTAACTAACTTGAATTAAAGCAAAATAAAATTTATGGGGCACTTGAGTAGCTCAGTTGGTTGAGTGTCTCACTTCAGCTCAGGTCATGATCTCATGGCTCATGGATTAGAGCCCTGCATTGGGCTCTGTGCTGACAGCTCAGAGCCTGGAACCTGCTTCAGATTCTGTGTCTCCCTCTCTCTCTATGCACCCGCCAATCATGCTTTGTCTGTCTCTCTCTCAAAAATAAAAAAAAAATAACAAAATAACAAAATAAAATTTTAAAAAGATGTGGTATATATAATGGAATATTACTCAGCCATCAAAAATAATGAAATATTGCCATATGCAATGATGTGGATGGAGCTAGAATGTATTATGCTAAGTGGAATAAGTCATTAGAGAAAGAAAAATACCATATGATTTCACTCAGATGTGGAATTTCAGAAACAAAACAGATGAACATATGGGAAGTGGGGGAGGAAGAGAAGAGAGGGAAACAAACCATAAGAGATTCTTAACGATAGAGAACAAACTATGGGTGATGGAGGGAGGTGGGGGATGGGCTAGATGGGTGATGGGTACTAAGGAGGGCACTTGTGATGAGGACTGGGTGATGTAAGTGATGGATCACTGAATCATACTCCTGAAACCAATATTGCACTGTATGTTAATTAAAATTTAAATTAAAAAATAGTTGCTATCAACCACATCTTATTATTATCGAGGTATGCCATCAAAATTATCCTTAAAATCTGTGTAGGAAGAATGATTCTGTTGCTTACAAGGAGAGGTTTGAACTAAGGATGCGTCCTGGCAATTAAAAAATTTTTTTAAATGTTTTTATTTATTTTTGAGACAGAGACAGAGCATGAGCAGGGGAGGGGCAGAGATAGAGGGAGACACAGAATCTGAAGCAGGCTCCAGGCTCCGAGCTGTCAGCACAGAGCCCGACGCGGGGCTCAAACTCACGGAGTGTGAGATCATGACCTGAGCAGAAGTTGGACCCTTAACCAATGAGCCACCCAGGCGCCCCTGGCAATTTTTAAAGTAAGTGTTTTAATTGAAATATAACAGAAAAGGTAAACAAATCATATGTATATTCAGCTCAATAAAATGTTATGAGGTGGACATACTTGTGTAACCACCAACCAGATTAAGCTATAGAACATAACCACCACCTCAGAAGTATCTTACATTACTCCTGAAAGATCACTGCTATTCTGACCTCCATCACCGAAATTTGATTTGTCCATTTTGGGCCTTTATATAAATGAGATCATACTGGAAAAAACATTTAAAAGGATGATCCCATGATAGCCCCACATGAAAATTTCCATATCTCAGAATGCTTACTGGGCTGTAAAAGGCACTATACTACTTGTAGAAAATCCTATAATCTGAAATGTTAGTGCCATACTGGCCCCTGTGTTATGGACTGGCTCATGTCCATAAATCGCAGGTGAGCTCACTGACTCCAGAGAGAAGGAATCATTGGTTCTGCCTTTGTTTGCCCATCTGGGATGAAGCAAGTTTGAACAGATCACTCATTTAGCTCTGGTGGGGCAGGACAGAGCCCTGGGATGGGAATGAGGAGATGAACGTTTGAGTCTGAATCTTTCACCCCCTATATGCAGAGTGTGTGTAAATCTCTCAACCTCTCTCTGCTCATGTTCCTTTTTGGGAAAGAAGAATATAGCACCCATCTATCTCTAGGAAGCGTGTGGTACTAAAGGATGTTTGAAATTTAATAAATATTTGATCACTGTGTTTTTTTTTTTTTTTTTTAAGAGAGAGAGAGAGAGAGAGAACGAACGAACAGGGGAGGGGCAGAAGGATCAAGAATCCCAAGTAACCTCCACGCCCAGCATGAAGTCTGACTGGGGCTTGATCCCATGCCCTTGAGATCGTGACCTGAGCTGAAATCAAAAGTTGGTTGCAGGGCACCTGGGTGGCTCAGTCAGTTAAGTGTCCGACTTCGGCTCAGGTCATGATCTCACGGTTCACGAGTTCGAGCCCCGTGTTGGACTCTGTGCTGACAGCTCGGAGCCTGGAGCCTGCTTCAGATTCTGTGTCTCCCTCTCTCTCTGCCCCTCCCCCCCCTTTCTCAAAAATAAATAAACATTTAAAAAAAAAAGTTGGTCGCTTAGCCAACTGAACCACCCCGGCACCCCTGGTCACTGTTTTTTACTAAAGAATATGAATTTTTATTCGATTGGCAAGTTTTTGATGAATACAATCCCAATCTTCTATCTAAGGACACTGGAGCATGGAATGAGTTGATATCCCGAAATCCTGAATTTTCTACATAGCAGCCAGAGAAAACTTAAAAAGCAAAAAAGAGTATCACATCACATCGTGTTGGCTATAAAGCCTTCCAGTGCTTTCCCATTTCTCTTATGTTAAAACCCTAACTCCTGACACGGGCCTTGATTTTTGACCACACAATCTCACACCATTTTCCACATTGGTCACTATTCTTTCACAACACAGACCTGTGACTCAATTATGGCAAATGAGTTCATGCCTCAGGATCTTTGCACATGTTCTTTCCTCTCCTACGAGTGCCAGATATGCTTTTCTCCCCCGAATCTTTTGCATGGTTGGCACTTCTCATCATTTGAATCTTAGCTCCAAATGTCACTTCCTCTGAGAAGCCCCCAGGCATCCTCCAGCACATAACCCTGATTTATTTTAATTTTTTTTTCAACGTTTTTTATTTATTTTTTTGGGACAGAGAGAGACAGAGCATGAACGGGGGAGGGGCAGAGAGAGAGGGAGACACAGAATCGGAAACAGGCTCCAGGCTCTGAGCCATCAGCCCAGAGCCTGACGCGGGGCTCGAACTCACGGACCGCGAGATCGTGACCTGGCTGAAGTCGGACGCTTAACCGACTGCGCCACCCACGCGCCCAACCCTGTTTTATTTTAATCAGATGAGTCATTATCTATTAAACTGTTAATTTGTGGGGCCCCTGGATGGCTCAGTCGGTTGTCTGATTCTTGGTTTTTGCTCAGATCATGATCTCAAGGTGCATGGGTTCAAGCTCCGCGTCAAGCTCTACAGTGACAGCATGGAGCCTGCTTTCGATTTTCTCTCTCTCCCCCTCTCTCTCTTTGCCCCTCCCTGCTTACTCTCTGTCTCTCAAAAAAAAAAAAAAAAGCAGTTAATTTGTTAATTTGTTTATCCTTTGTCTCCATGCACAACGTCATCTACAACTAGAAGGCAATTCCATAAGGACAGGGTCCTTGTCTTGTTTACTGCTCTATCATGTATGTGATCAATATCTATTGAAGGTGCTCAAAAAATATTTTTATGCTGAATTCCAAGTGAACAAGAGGGCATCTGCAAGGCTGACTGCAAAGTAGGTCACAGGGTTCTGTGAAGGTCCTGACACACCAGTCATCCAGACACTCCTGACCTCAGGCTCGCTCTCTCAAGACACAATGGGGGTCATATGCCCGTTTAGGTCTGAGTGTGGTCAAGATCATTGCGCTGTCACTCTGGTGGCCTTTGGAAAGCTGGCCCCCCTCTCACCCTCTCTCCCCCTTCTCTCCACTGCTTTGATTTTTCTTCCAGAAAGTAGTCTGTAGGCATCCCTGGGAACCTTGGAGAACCTTGCTCTGGACAAGCAAGACTCGACCAAAGATGTTTCTTGATCCTTAGATTTGTACAGAACCAGAGATGGAGTGAGATGTTCCCTTAGGAAGAGAAAGACCCAGTGGGGACTGAGGACTGTGGCTGAAGGACGTGTATGCTAGGTGGGGTGGCATGGATCCTCTATGTGGCTCCAACTCTGCTCCCTGTGGGTAGACACAGCAGAAAAGATCACCTCTCTGACCCTTGAGAGGGGGTGGAGAGTCTCCAGAAACAGACAATCAAAACAGCCATTTATTTAATGAGAAGTGAGGGAATTCAGTCCCAAATGATTTCACCTCAGACTCACCACTCCCATACCAGAAGGAAAGGCCCTTGGGCCACGCCAGGTATCATTGTGGCCCTGAGTCCCCGTGCTCAGCTCTTTGTCCCTACTTCTCTGTCTGTATTTGTCTTCCATTGGGAGAAGCTAATATAATAGAGCCCAAACCTTTAGCAATTCCATTGTGATGCCCCAGCACTGGCTCAGAAACTGCTGTGGTGAAGAGGTAAGAAGGGGGTCAGGCAAACCTTTTTGCCTGCATGCTTTCTTGGCACATACATAGGGATGCAGAGGGAGGAAATGCCCACCCAAATTGAGTAGACGTCCCTGGCTCTAGACAGGTGTCTCCAAGCCACACTGCACTGTATGTTCTTACCTTATCTCTAGCTCTGCTCTCCTTTCACTGCCTCTTGTTTCTGGGTCTCCCCCTCCATACTCCCTCTTCACCCACTTGAACATTTTAATCCCTTTTGTTTTCTAGAGGGAACTTCCCACATCTACACAGCATCTCCCTTGTGCCTAACACTGAGCTAGGTACTGAACAGAAGGAGTTAACTAAAATGTGTCACTCCCCTGGGAGGATGAGAGCCTTGGGAACAAACCCAGGCATGCAATGTGACAGCTTGCCCCATGTGTGGTCCAGTTTCTACAAGGTGCAGAGGAAGTGCAAAGAGAGAGTGGTCAGCACTGCTTGGGGGCTGTCAACGAAGACTTCAGGACACAGAGTGGAAGGAGGGATAGGACTTTCCCAGGTGAATAGGGAGAAAGGGGACTCCAGTGGGAGGTAAAAGCAAAGGTCCAGAGCTACTAAACTGCTCTGGATGTACCCAGCGTTGTAAGAAACGTGGAGTATCTAATGCCAAAGCATTGTTTTCCGATAGATAAAAATGTGACTCTCATACAAATATATAGTGAGTATATGTCAAAGACTTAATTATTAATGAGGGAGCCAGGAGAGTAAAGCTAGTTTGCTGAGCATTTGGGGAACAGGGATTTATATAGATAGGGAAGGAATAATGACATTAATTTTCCAAGTTGGAAGCAAAAATACAGGAAAATAAAACCATAGCTTTTGGGGTTATCTTCTCTATCAGATGGAGATATCCCACAGGGCAATGAACAATAAACTTTGGGGTGATCTTCTTAGCTGAATGGAAACATTTGCATCTCTAGTGAACAAAAATCACGTGTCTTTTATTAATCAGTGTTAGCATTGATGTCACAGAGTCTAGGTCTCAAGCCAAAGAAGGAATATTCCCCCAGAAGATGGGACAATTAAGTTGACCTCTTAGGCAATACTTCATGTAATGTTAAAGGAAACACAGCTATCCTTTTGAGTAATTTAAAAGCTTTGGGTAATTTCCTCCTCAATACAAAAAGGATGGATCAGAAGACAGGAGGGGGTTGGTGGAATGGGTGAGGAAGCCAGAGCAAGAACACAGGGGCCAAACCATGGAGGGCAGTGGGGTTTGGAACCTTCCCCTGGAGGACTGCTGAGCCACTGAATGACTTTTAAAGATGTGGACAATGATGACTGCATCCTGACTCCCCTGCATAACAGGCTAGCAGGGTGCCAATGTATGTGAAGCCCAAATGAGAAGCTATGAGGACCTGAACTAAAGCCCCATTGGCGAGTGAAGGCATCCAGTGAAAGTTCTTGCTGCCATTTTGATATCAAAGACAGAGTCTCCCTAAATACCAACTTTCATGTACAAGGCTTACAGCACAGCCGTCCTCACCCATTCCTGACTCCCCATGTCCCATGCGTGGTGGGCCTCCCATGCTCTCGTTGATAGTTCCTTTTATCTGTCTTCCTGTGATCCATTGGAGTCCCGAAGCAATCAAATCAACCTTTGTCATCTAGGCTGACTATGCTCCTCTCATATCTGAAAAATCTGCCCTAAATCAGATCTTTCATTCTGTGTGCCACACACACACCACCACTGACAACATACTCAGAATCAAAGCAAGTATCTCCCATTCTTTGCTGGGGTCATCAGCTTGTCTGCCTCCCATCAGAGGCCTGCAGGCAGTGAATAAATTATATTTATAAATTATAAATTATAAATTTCCCTCCTTTCAGACTTTAATTTGCCTTTTCTTAAAAAAATTTTTTAATGGTTATTTATTTTTGACAGAGACAGAGCATGAGCAGGGGAGGGGCAGAGAGAGAGGGAGACACAGAATCCAAAGCAGGCTCCAGGCTCTGAGCTGTCAGCACAGAGCCCGACGTGGGGCTTGAACTCACAGACCGCGAGATCATGACCTGAGCCGAAGTCAGATGCTCAACCGACTGAGCCACCCAGGCGCCCCTAATTTGCCTTTAAATGTTGTTGGGTATTATTGATAAACACATAATTATTGCATGTACTTTATGTTCTAAAAGTTTTTTTTTAAGTTTATTTATTTTGAGAGAGAGGGTGTTGGGGGGGGGGGATGCAGAGAGAGGGGCAGAGAAAGGAGAGAGAGAATCCCAAGCAGGCTACGCACCGTCAGCACAGAGCCCGATGTGAGATCATGAACTGTGCCAAAGTCAAGAGCCGGATGCTTAACCGACTGAACCACCAGGTGCCCCTGTATGTACTTTAAACAATTGATCCAATTCTTTGTAAATTCATTGTTCTTCTGTTTAGGAATTTTGCATGCTTTTTCTTAAATGTATATAAAATTGAAGACAGCTGCCCCTGAGTTTAGAAATTACCTCCTGTTGCAGAGACATAATATGCAAACAGAAACCAGGCTTACTTCTTTTTTTTTTTAACAGAGTGCAAAAAAAAGGGCTCTCATTCTCTTTATGTTCAGTTGAAAAGCCTTCAAGATAGATGGTTCTTGGTTAAAGGATTTTATGGTAGAGAAATTATACCTTACCAAATTTGTAGTACCCTACAAATTTCTTCTGTCACTCATCCAACCAATAGAGACAGAGCAGCAGGTACTGTGCTAAGTGTTTGGAGTATGAAATAAAAATGAAATAGAAGATGCAGAGTCGTCCTAACCTAAAGAAATAGAAAGAACTACAATACAAACATACAGGGTATAATTAGAATGTATGGTCTGATTTAGTCCTTGGGACTGAAGCATATTATGGTAACTTGATCATTATCATTGTGACAGAGGGACAGATTGGGACAGCAATGGAGACATTACTATAATTGTTGAAGAATTATCTATAAAAGTCTTTGCACAGCATCCTTCTCTGAGTCAGACTTCAGATGAGAATGTTCCGTTCCCAGATACTGGTAAGATACCGAACAGATACTGGTAAATGGCATGAGAGCAAAACATATCATTAAATTCTGCAATTCCTCATGATTTCCCTCTTCTCTCCGTTTCCCTGGACTTGAAGACACCACAGCTAACAGGGCAGAAAGGAGATGCCCATGAGGCTGATGGTCCTTTCACAGGAACTACACAACAGAGGTAGAACAACCGAGTTGGGGATGATGCAGAGGAGACCCGCCCCCCCACCCTGCATGGTGTGGGACATTCATTTTAATGATGTGATCCTGGGGGCACCTTGATCTCAGGGTCGTGAGTTCGAGCCCCACATTGGGTGTAGAGATTACTTAAAAATAACTAAAAAATAAATAAATAAAGAGATGGTCCCAGTAGCAGTGGTAGAAGCAGGGAAGGGAGGGTATTTACTGAGGAGACTTTGTTCAATGAAAGAAATCACGACTCTTAGGTAAGATAAGACTACATGAATGAACGAGTTTATTGCGTATGGCACAATCTTGTTTTGTCACTGTCTTAACGTTACTCTTGCCTCTTCCCAGGCAATTTCCATAAATCATATGGAAGCAGGGAACCAAACAGCTATTTCAAAATTCATCCTTCTGGGGCTTTCAGAAGATATAAACCTGCAGCCCCTCCTTTTCGGGCTGTTTCTCTATATGTACCTGGTCTGTGTTTTAGGGAACCTACTCATCGTTCTGGCCATCAGCTCTGACCCCCACCTCCACACCCCCATGTACTTCTTCCTCACCAACCTGTCCCTCACTGATATCTGTTTCACCTCCACCACTGTCCTCAAGATGTTAGTGAACATCCAGACACGGAGCAACGCCATCACGTATGAAGGCTGCCTTACCCAAATGTGTTTTTTCATGATTTTTGCTGGATTAGATAATTTGCTACTGACCGTGATGGCCTATGATCGGTTTGTGGCCGTCTGTCACCCCCTGCACTACCTGGTCATCATGAACCCTAGCCTCTGTGGTCTCCTGCTTCTGCTTTCTTGGTTAATCTGCCTGATGTATTCTTTGTTGCAAAGTCTGATGGTTTTGAGGGTGGCCTTCTGCAAAGAGACAGAAATCCCCCACTTCTTCTGTGAACTTGCTCAGATCCTCAAGCTTGCCTGTTCTGACACCCTTGTCAATGACATCCTACTGTATTTTGTAACTGGCCTGTTGGGTGTTATTCCCCTGACTGGGATCCTTTTCTCTTATTCTAGAATTATCTCCTGCATAATGGGCATTTCTTCTGCTGTGGGGAAGTACAAAGCCTTTTCCACCTGTGGGTCCCACCTCTTGGTGGTCTCCTTGTTCTATGGTGCAGGCCTTGGGGTCTACCTCACTTCTGGAACAGCCCATCCGTCCAGAAAGGGTTCAATAGCCTCAGTGATGTACACAGTGGTCACCCCCACGCTGAACCCCTTCATCTACAGCCTGAGGAACAGGGACTTGAAAGGGGCTCTGAGGAGACTTTTCAGGAGAGGAGCTTACTTCCAGTGATAACCAAAGTTAAAGACGGACAACAGAGATCAACAGTGCTGATAACTGGTGTCCTTGAATATGTAATCTAAAGAAAGGACATAAATACTATTAATGGTTTACTAGAAGAAAAACACTCCTGAACACAGACGTGAAGTAGCACACCAAAAGTCTTGTCATACACCCAAGAAAAAGAATGGTCAACCAATAACTACACTTCTCATGAAAGCACACTATTTCAAGGACACAGACTCCTGTAAGCATCAAGGTTTGAAGGCAAGGAGTGCACTGGGAAGATGGGGGACAGGAGTGACAAGTGTTTCACATTACTGACTCATGTTTGCCCTTCTCAGTTATGTTCTAGCTTCTAGCACCACGAATGCTGGACCATGGCTTCCCTGGTCTCAGTGTGGAAACCACTATCTATCATATGGATCTCCCTCACCCCATTAAATTTTACTTACTGAATCTTGCTTGGGTGGTGCCCGTTGACCTATACTGAGGATGTTAATAAGAATCTTCTTCAAGAAACTCATTGTAGTGTCTATTTTAAGTGAAAGAAAGCCCTGGTCTACTTGCGGTCTTCCTTGCCTGGTGCACATTTTGCCAAATCTTCACACACCTGGCTCCCTCTCATAGTCAGGCTTCAAATCAAAACTCACAGCTCTTCAGAGACCTACCTTGACATCCTACCAAGTCCAGTTTTCATAGCACTTGCCATATTTTGAGGCACGGCAGAGCACAGTGGCTAAGAGGGCTCTGGGTTCAAATCTGCCATTATTCACTAATGGCATGCTCTTACACAAGTTACTTCTCTGTGTCTCTATGCCCTCATCTGTAATAATGACAATACATTTCCTGAAGAGTTCTGGTGGGGATTAAATGTTACACCTAAGAGTGCTCAGAGCAGTGTCTGGCATAAGGACTCAGTGTTAGCCACCATGATCCATGAGGGCCACCAGCATCTGTGTTGTCCCAGAAAAGGTGCAGAGACTGGGAACAGCCAGCCATTCCTTTGACCCTATTAACTACAGTAGCTTGCACTGCCATGGAGTGAGGAGGATGGCACAGAGGAGGGATTCATTACCAGCAGAACAGAGTTGGAAAACCTGACCAGAGAGGGTTGAACAGGATATGAGTCTAGATGGAGCTGAGTGCATCTCCAGAGCTGACTCAGGGCATCAAGGAAGCCACATAGGAGAGGCACTCTGTTCAAAGCTTAGCCCTCTGAACAGCCCCAGGAACACCACATGCTGGAGGTCAGATCTGTACAGACCAGGAAATGGCCCCAGAGACCCCCCACAACAGGGAACCAAGAGGACAAAGCATCCTTTATACCAGTTGAGCTGGATTGGGTAGAATGGATAGATTCTCTTGAACTGAAAGCAAAAAAAAATATTTTAGGTTGACTTGAGGACTACTGGACCCTCTTGATTATCACTACATTTGGACTTAGGCAGATTCTAATGTTTGAATCCTAACTTTACCATTTACTAGGATATTTACTCTGTCTCTAAGCAGCCTCACATTCTTCATTTGTAAATAACTGTTGGGGTGATTATAGACAGCTAGTGTTAAGCGTCTTATATAGAGATTCTCATAAAGTAGTGGGTATTATATGTATGAACACAGCATTAATGTGTCCCCATCTTGTGCCCCTTCTACTGGGTAGGATCCTGCACCCTGGAAGGCTCTGCCTAGCTGCATTCTTCCCCAGCAAGTGTCTGAGGGTGTGACACAAAGTGCCCCTCAAAAATAAAATCACTTTGTATTCAGTGCAGTAAGGTCCTAGCGTCCAACTACTCCATGAAACTCCTTCCCTGGAGACCTCGGCAGAATTAGATGAAGCCAAGACGATAGGACCATCCTAATGAGCCTTGAACAGTATCTGATTGCCCTTCACCTTCCCCTTAGTGCCTAGTATAGAAATTATTTTTCTATCACTGGGTTTTTCAACCTGGGTACTGTTGACATTTAGGACCAGATAATTCTTGCTGGTATTTCTGTCCTATGCATTATAGGATGTTTAGCTGCACCTGTGGCCTCTGCATACTAGGTACTAGTGGTGTCCGCCTTCACCCTGGTCATAAAAATAAAAAATGACTCCAGACATTGCCAGATGTCCCCTAGGAGCAAAATCACTCCTGGATGAGAACCACCTGGTCTGCCATGACACAAAGGACTCAAGGAAAGGAAAATGCAGGAAATATGAAGTGAGGGGCCACAACCCTAGTTTTCCTAAGGCCCAGAATGGAATGGACCCAAGATACTGGCCTCCAGCCAAGGGTCTTTGCGTGGAAGAGGCCACAAGTCAGGAATGGAAGCACCAGTGCACATTTGCTGAAAAACAGATACTTTAATGATCTCAAAACTCCAGAAGAATGTTGGCTGTTCTTATTATCTGCTTTTATTTCCAGTGCCTACCATGTGGAACATCCTAATAGATACTTGCTAAGTTGACTGTTTTGTGTTTACAGTATGCCAGGCCATTCCTCCAAGCACTTAGATGTATTAACTCAGTTCATTTTCACAACCACCTTAAGGAGGCAGATGCTCCTATTTTCTCCACTTTGCAAAATGGCTAACAGCAGCACAGAAATCACTGACCTATAACTACTATCTGAAAATGTCCTCTGATGATCTGAGGTGAGACATTCCTAGCATTGTGTCCAAGTGGACTGCTTTAGGAAATGGTATGTATCTCTCCTCCTACTGACCTCCCTTCTTGGAGGAGCTCTGTCCTCCTTAGGTCTGAGGCAGGCCTATAAGGTGCAATTTATCCCACCAGCTGAAGGACTAAGAGATTCTTTTGTACAAAGTTGGCTGAGTCTCTATGGCCTTGTCTCGTGGGTGTGGACCCCCACCCTCTCGTCCCATCTACTGGCCAAACCCAACTCCATCAAGGACTATTGCCTAACTTCAGCGTGAAGCCCATTGCAAACCACTGGAGATGCACCCAGAGAAAAAAAAAACAAAAACACAGGATCAAAGGCCACTGTCATCCAACTGAGTCATCCTTCTCTACTGAAAAGGGACTTCTATCAACCAACCAGATAGGTTGCCATCCATAGACAACTCTTATAATTTCCAATGCCCAAAAAAGAGAGCTATGATAAAGGCTCTAATGTCTCTAAAAACACAAGTGAATGGTAGGCCTCAGGTAGAACCTGGCTGGAAAGTGCTTTCACCTGCCTACATCAAGACTTGAAGGTACAGAAGCATGGAGCCAGTGACTAGAGCTGGTAGAGTTTACTCTGTCCCAGGAGTACACAGGAGCCAGGGAATTAGCCAGATTTATGGTTTTTGAGGCCCTTCAGATAGGAGCTACTTATTACCAAGGTCTTAGCAGCTTTACAAAAAATTTCAATCTCATACAAGAATGTGCTTTGGTCTCCTGTGATCAGCATCTCACTGGGAAACCGAGTTTTTTTTTTCCATTCCTGCACACTCATTTCCATGCCTGAACGCCATGTGCTGTTTCCACACATAAGGCACTCCAAACAAGTTGCCTGCTCAGATCTCTGCATCTTCCACCAGAGGGCATTAGAACCTCCACCCTGAGCTACTCTCCAGAGGCATGGCTCACACTGGCACCCTATCTTGCAGGTTTATGATGCCTTTCAATGTTGTTGGTGAGATACCAGTTGGACAACAAATGATTGGAAGTTAGGTTTTGATTCACAAAAGGAAAACAAAGTTGGAATAAACCACTCAGAGAAGTGTGATGCATCACCACTCAAAATGCTTAGCCAGAGGCTGGAAGGCCTCACTAGTATAAAGGAAAATTTAATTTTAAAAGCCTGTCTTTTCCACAATGCAAGAACTCTGACCTTAATGTGACAAAACAGAAGAAACTCAAAATAACTTTGCTGGAAGAAGCCAGACAGAAGAGTATGTATGGTACCATTTCATTTACAGAAAGCTCCAGAAAATGCAAACTGACCTGTACTGACAAAAAGCCTACCAGTAATTGCCTGGGAAAGGCCCTGGAGGGTTCACAAAGGAATCTTTTGGGAGTTTACCGTCTTGAATGTGGTAATGATTTCACTGGTGGACACGTTGGCCCAAACCTACCAAATTGTTTAAGCATGTGCAGTTACTATCTGTCAATTCTATCGATCTAAAACTATTTTCTCCCATTTGGAGTCTTCCAATAGAAACAGTGGCCCTATGGTGATTCCAGAAATGGCCACCATTTCTTCCCTTTCCTGTACCCACAACCCTTCTATGTGACTCTGATTACCCTTCCACTCTGGGCTCAGCCATGTGATTGCACTGGTCAACTGGGTGCCGGCAAAGGTGACATCAACATGGACTTGAAGAACATGCTCTGCCGGTGCAGGTACTAGTCTTGTCTGGACTGTTGGGGGCTGACGTCTAGAGTGAAGGTACTGGGCCAGCCTACTGGCAGCCCCGGGTAGACACGAGGGAGCCTGGCCAAGCATAGCCCAGACTGTCAACCAACAATAAGCCAAACGGTGGTGGTTTCAAACCACTGTGTTTTGGGTAGTTTATTATGCAGCAAATATAAATAGCCCCCTTCGTTACATTCTACTAAATAAACTGCAAATCTCATCAAACGTCAGTGAATTTCCATCAACTTCCAATTAATACTTGAGACTGACACATAAAATGTTGATGCAGATGCTGTGTATTATATAATCTATCCCATGTCACCCCTCCTGCTTTATCTACTACTTGAAAGATTTGGTTACCTGTCAGAGAATGTGATTTTCTTTCTGTGCCTTTGCACTCAGGATTGGCATGCTTAACTCACTCATGATCTGGAACACTATACATAAAAGCTGTCTACATTTCTACACTTAGCACCCATTATCTCTCTGTGGCTTTCTCGGATTGTCAATATCGCCTCCTCGGAACCTCCTGAATGGACTAATTGGCCACACTAGCGATCTTGTTTGTTTACATGCCTCTCTTCCTAGCCCTTTAGTCCCTTAAAGGCAGTACTGTGTCTTATGGTCTCTCCTCTCAAAGTCTAATTCAGCGTAAGGCCCTTAACTGATACTCGATGGCTCCCTAGAGGGTAACCTGAGTGATTGTAGTTACCCAAACATTACATAAGATAGAGCTGCTTCCTGCCGGAAAGGCCCCGACAACGGAAAGCTACCATGAGACCTGAAGACCGGGTAGGAGTGGGATTACAAGGCCCCTCCAGAGAGATTGTGTAACCTGAGAATGGCAGGGAAATCCAACAAAACACAAGAGTTCCGGGCCACCTGGGTGTAGGTGGGAATTCGGTTTGCTTCTGCTCTTGTAATTGATGTGATGGAGGGACTGCACAGAGAGTAGCTGCACTGGGTTCCCAAGGCTCCCAATTAAAGAAACGGTCCCATTGTAATAAATGCAGGGAAAGTGCTCTCCTCCTCCTGGGCCTGGCCTCTAGGGTACACGCATTTTTCTCACCCAAACTTGGCAAAAGCCAGCATGCGATTGCTCTTCACTAATGAGCCTAGGAAAACTTTCACCGAGGCCTGCGGCACACTGGGCTCCTTGGCTCACAGGTGTGCGAGTGCCACCACCACTCAATGACCTGCATGGAAGCCCTGCAGGTGCACAGGAAGGATACAGGAAGGCAAACAGAGACAGAAACCCGTGACCACACAGCCCTCTTGTCAGGCACCACCAGCCAAACTGACCCACTAGCGTGTAAGCACTTGAACAACGGTGTTTCTAGCAGGTAAACAGACTCCTCTAAGTGAATGACAAGCTTACAGTGGTGTGGGGACGATGGCAGTTAATCTATGTAAAGTATTCCCATCTGCTGTCTTCTCGAATGAGGTAATGAAACTGGTTTTTAGAAAATCATGACAGGGGCACCTGGGTGGCTCAGTCGGTTAAGCATCCAACTATGGCTCAGGTCATGACCTTGTGGTTCATGAGGTCAAGCCCCGCCACATCAGGCTCTGTGCGACAGCTCAGAGCCTGGAGCCTGCTTTGGATTCTGTGTCTCCCTCTCTCTCTGCCCCTCCCCCTCTCGACTCTCTCTCTCAAAAATAAAACATGAAAAAAATTAAAAAAAAAAAAAAGAAAATGATGACAAATATAAGTCAAAACAATTGTCAGAGATACATGGTTCCAACTTGCCTTTAAGAAGCAAACTTATCTGGGGCGCCTGGGTGGCTCAGCTGGTTAAGCAACCGACTTTGGCTTAGGTCATGATCTCATGGTTCGTGAGTTCGAGCCTCACATGGGGCTGGTGCCTGCTTCAGATTCTATGGCCCCCTCTCTGCCCCTCCGCCACTCACATTCTGTCTCTCTCTCTGTCTCAAAAATAAAATAAAACAATTTTTTTTAAAAAGCAGCCTATTTATTTACTGAGATTCTCAAAAAGCAATTGGGTAGGTTTTAAAAAAAAATCACATTTTATCCTGAATTCAGAAAAGAAGCAATGGGCTGAAGACAAACATAAAGGAACTCATGTTGCTTAAAGTGAAGAAAGATAGGATTTTCTTGGGCTCCTGTACGGAGACTACAGTTAGTAGACTTACTAGTCTCAGCCCCTATTTAAGGATTCTCTAGAAGAACCCAAAGAAGTAGGGGAGACAAAAATAAGGACACCAAAGGAAACTCTGGCCTCTGACAATACCTACAGGAACCACTAACCACAGGCTAACCTCTAGCCAGAGAAACGAAAACACACTGAGGGTCTCTTACTACTGATCCCTTCAATTAACGCATCCTGTCAAACTTAAAAAAAAAAATGCAAGCCATGTTAAAAGGCAAGTAGAAACAATCTATAAATGAGAAAGCAAGCATCAGAACCTGACTCATTTGTGCCAGAGATTTTGGAATTGTCAGACCAGAAATCTAAAATAACTATGGCTAATATTCTAAGTGTTCTTTCTTTCTCTTTCCTTCCCCCCTCCCCTCCCCTCCCCTCTCCTTTCTTTTTTATAAGGAGGCTTCATGCCCAGCATGGAGCCCAACCCAGGGCTCTAACTCACAACCGTGAGATCAAGACCTGAGCCAAGACCAAGAGTCAGATACTTAACAGACTGAGCCACCCAGGCGCCCAATGCGCTAAGTGTTCTAATGGAAAAAGCAAACGTGCAAGAAGAAATGGGTAAGCTGAGAAATGAAAACTCTAAGAATCAAAAGGAAATGCCAGAAATCAAAAGCATGGCAACAGAAATGAAGACTGTCCTTGATGGGTGCAGGAGACTGGATCTGGCTGAAAAAAAAGACTCTGTGAACTTGAAGATACCTCAATAGAAACTTCTAAAACTGAAATGCAAAGAGGAAAAGAAAAGAATGAAGACAAACATAATACCCAAGAACTGTGGGACAATTTACAAAAGGCATAACATATGTGTTATGGAATACCAAGGTGGGGGAGTGGGGGAGAATGAGAGAATGAAAACCCAGAATATTTTAAATAACAGATGAGAATTTTCCAAAATTAATGACAGACACCAAACCACAGATCCAGAAAACTAAGATATCATCAAGCAGGATTAATGCCCCACCCCCAATCTACATCTAGGCCTGTTATATTCAAGTTGTAGAAATTCAGCATGAAATAAACCTAGAATTTACGAACAAAAATGAAAACGATTCTTGTACCTGGAAATTTAAAAACCTCTTTCTAACTCCTGAATGAAAGGGGAAATCCAGACTGAAATGACAAAACTTCAAAGAAATAATGATGACCAAAAATACATTTTAGAATCTATGAAATGTACTTTAAAGCAGTAATCAGAGGAAAACCCACTGGACAAAATATTTGTCAATAAAAGAGTAAGAATAAATTAATTGCCAAAGAAAAAAAAAAAACTGGAAAAAGAAAAATAAGCCAAAACAAAGCATAAGGCAAGAGTGGAGAGAAAAGCAGAATAATGCGGAAATTACAAAAATAGCAGCTCTAATTAGTCAAAATTTCATTTTTAAACAAACAAACAAACAAAACAAACCAGTAGCTCACTTGATCCAAGAAAAGAGAAAGCAAATATATAAAAAGAGTTGATGACCACGGAATCAAAAAACATTTTAAAAATCATAAGACTACTTGCTGATCTCCATGCTAATGAAATGGACAATTTCCTAGGAACATACAGATTACCAACTCTGATTCCATTCAGGTTAGAAAGCTCGAGAAAGACCAATTTCTATGAAAGAAAGACAATTCTTAAAGAAGTACGCCACTAATAAGAACTTGACTCAGATGGTTTTACAAGGAATTCTACCAAATCTTTCCTAACCACACAGTCCTAATGCCATATAAATTATTCTGGTGCACTGAGAAGGAAAAATTCCCAATTCTTTATGAAGCAAGTATAATACCAACACCTAATCATACACAGTACAAACCAAACAAACACAAAAAACACTATAGACCAATTATCACACATGAATAGCACTAAAAAAATTCTAAACAAAATACTAGCAAAAAGGATCCAGCACCACATTAAGAAAATACACCATGACCAAGTGAAATTCACTCCAGGAATGCAAGATTTGTTGAATATTGAGATATTTATTAATATCATATAATTTATTAATAAATCAGAAGAATCATGACCCTCTTCATAGATGTTCAAAAAAACTAGCAAATGTTAACACCCATTCATGATAAAACATTCAAGAATATAGGATACCTTCTCAGTATGATAAAATAAATATAATACCTTTGTTCTAAAAGACATCATCTTAATTAATGGGAAAACAAGAGGGGCATCTCTTCTAGAACAGAGCCAGGATGCCCACGATATATCATTGTATTAGAGGTTATTAGCCAATGCAATTAGACAAGCAAAAACAATCAGAGGCCTAAGAACTGGTAAATAAGATATCTCAATTTGCAGGTAATATGGCAGTATACCTGGAAAACCCCAGAAAAGAATAAAGCTAACTCAAGAAATAATTCAGTGAAGTAACAAGTTACAAAATTAGCAGCTTTCATGTACAGAAACTGTGAACAGAAAACGTAATGGTAGGGAAAAGTCTCATTTATAATAAATGACTAAATACTTAGACAAAACTTAACAAGCAGAAAACTTGTACACGGAAAACTTTTAAACATTATTTAATGTTTAAAACTTTTAAACATTAAACACGAAAATAGACCTGAACAAATGGAAAGTCATTCTCTGTTCTTGAATGACTTTACATTATAGAAATGTCAGTTCTCCTCAAGTTAACTTATAAACTCAAGGCAATGACAATAAAAATACCCAAAAGCTAATTTTATGGAGTTGGACAAAATAATAGGAAAGTGCATATAAAAAGCAAAAAGGGGTGCCCAGCTGGCTCAGTCAGTAGAGCATATGACTCTTGATTTCGAGATTGTAAGTTCGAGACCCTAGTTGGGTATAGAGATTACTTATAAAAAAAAAAAAAAATCTTAAAAAAACCCCCAAACAAGCAAGAAAACGTAGGAAAACACTGAAAAAGAAAAACCGTGAGGGGGAACTAGACATTCCAGACATTAAGACTTATTATAAAGCTTCTTATAATTTAAATACTGTGGCATGGTACATGAACAAATAAATCAGCAGAATAAAGTCCAGAATTAGACATCTGGAATTCAAGATATGACAAAGGTGGGATGCCCAGGTAGTTCAGTTGGTTGTGTCCAACTCTTGATGTCGGCTCAGGTCTTGATCTCACAGTCATGAGATCAAGCCCTGCATTGGGCTCCATGCTGGGCATGAAGCCTGCTTAAGATTCTCTCTCTCTCCCCGGGCACCTGGGTGGCTCAGTCAGTTGAGTATCCAACTTCAGCCCAGGTCATGGTCTCATGGTTCCAGGGTTCAAGTCCCATGTCAGGCTTTGTGCTGACAGTACAGAGCCTGCTTTGGATTCTCTATCTGCCCTCCTCCACTTGCACTGTCTCTCCCTCAAAAACAAACATGAAAAAAAGATCCTTAGAAAAAAAAAGATTCCCTCTTCCTCTACCCCTCCAAAAAATATGTGTGTGTGTGCGCGCGCGCGCGCATGTGTGTACACACACACGACAAAGGTAACATCTCAAATTCCTAGGGCAAACACATACTTTTTTTTAATGTTTACTTATTTGAGAGAGGGCAAGCATGAGAGGGGGAGGGGCAGAGATAAAGGGAGAGAGAATCAGAAGCCGACTTTGCACAGTGTCAGCAAGGAACCTGATGTGGGGCTCAATCCCATGAATTTCAAGATCATTACCTGCGCTGAAATCAAGAGTCCACTGCTTAACTGACTGGTCACTCAGGCATCTTATTCATTTATTGTGAGAGAGTGCACGAGCGGGGGGGGGGGGGGGGGGACAGAGAGAGAGCGAGTGAGCGAGCATGAGCAGGGAAAAGACAGAGAGAGAATCCCAAGCAGGCTCCACACTCAGCAGAGACTGATACAAAGCTCAAACTCACCAACCATGAGATCATGACTTGAGCTAAAATCAAGAGTCAGATGCTTAACTAACTAAGCCACCCAGGTGCCCCAAGATATACTTTTTATGTAAATAATGCTGGGTTAATATGGAAAAAATAAAACTTAATCTTACCTCACACAACACACACAAAAATCAATCTCACATGACTGCAGATCTAAAGGTATATATATTAAAGGAAAAAACAACTTGCAGAAGAAATTATAGAATGTCATCCTGCCTTCTGGGTAGGCAAATATTTCTTACACAGGTACAGAAGAGTGCTGTCCATAAAGATTCAAGGACATTAAAATTAACTCATCTCATGAAAATACACCTATTAGAACACTGGAGACACGCACCAGAGTGGGAGAAGGTATGTACAAAACTCATCCAGAGTTTTGTGGAATATATACGTGGAATATATAAATCACAGGAAGAAAAAGGCAGGCAACTTCAGCATCGTATCCAATGTCATAAAATAGCTTGTTGCAAAACAAAGTTGCACAACCACTTTGGAAAATTGGCATCATGTACAAAGAATAAACATCTGCACCCCACTCGACCCATAAATTTCAGTTCAGGGCATAGACCCAAGAGAAATACATGCACCTGTGCACCATCAGAAACGTTAAAGTGTGTCCATAGCAGCATTATTCACAAGAGCCCCAAACTGAAACATGGAATGTAAACCGACACAAAGTACTTAAATAACTGTGGAATATGCAAACAGAACACACACAAACATGTACTTAGAGATACTCTAAATAATAAGGGTCAATTTAACAGAAATACTGGGCAAAATCAGACAGACACAAAAGAACACACCCTGTTCGGTTCCATTTGTACAGAGTTTGAAAACAAAGAACCCAAGCCATGCCGTCAGTCAGAACACCGGTTACCTGTGGAGAGTAGGGACGGGTTTGCCACCTGCATATGCAAGAAAGGGTATCAGCTACCCTGGTCGTGTTTTTTCTTGTCTGGTGATTACATGGATTTGCTCGGTGTAATAACGTAGCTGTACATGTGTGGGTTAAGAACTTCTGTGCGCTTCAGTAGACCTTGTTTCAAGTGTTACCACATGCACACATCCCGGTCCTTACACAACCACTGCAGAAATGACTTTGGTGCTCATACCGGTAAGCTGAACACGCACAGACCTCACAACCCAGCAATTCACGCTCCTGGAATAACTCACCGACGCTCCAGAAAGCGCGGACCCAACTTCTTAAAGCAGCATTGTTCACAACTGGGAAGAACGGGAATCACAAACTGTACACCAGCAACAGAAAAGGTACGCTGCAGGGGGATACAAAAGGCCACTATCTGGAAATGAAAATTGCCACTACGTTCATCAGTGGGATCCTCGAGCCTCCCCCGCTACTACTCAGCTGGCCACCACTGTATCTACCCTGAATTCTGCAAGAGCTTTCTAATGGCCCTGTTTGTGCCCTTGTCCTTCCTTAACCTGTCAACCCAGAAGCCAGTGATTCAGAAATTAGTTGCCAACCCCTCTGTTCAAAACCCTCCACTGACTTCCCACAACATGGGAGAATACAAGGCAAAGTCCTTCCAGGAAATCCACAGGGTGCCCCCATGACTGGCACCCTGACCCAGCTCTAGCCTCATCGTCTTGGGACTCCCAGGCTTGCTCCACTGGCCCCTGTGCTACTGCATGTGTCCCAAGCAGTTGTTTTTTTTTTTCATGGCCTTTGAACTGCCAAGGGTGCTCCACCCCAGATTACAACATGGTGCTGTCAGTTTACATCTCTGCTCAAATGTCCCCTAAGGTGAAGGCTTTCCACCCAACAGCTCTGAACCCCCACATTGTGTCTCATCATCACCACGCTTAGCCTTTCCTCCACTGCGTTAACCACCTTGCAGTATACAATGTATTTACGGACTCATTTGTTTATGGGGTGCCTTACCCTAAGCGGAAAGAAAGCACCGTGAAGGCAAAAATCCCAATTTGCTGCTACAGATGTGGGGCACAGACAGAACAGGGCCCGACACAGAAGCACTACTACCTGTTTGTGGGTTGAACTCAGACAAGCAACCTAATCTTGCTTGCCTTAGATTCTCCTTATGCAAAAGGGAGATCATGATGGTATCTGCTTCTTGGGGCTTCAGTAAAGACTGAGACACTTCAAATCAAGAAAATAAATACTTAAGCGTATCGGAGACTTGAAACACAATTTTAAAACATGGATTAAAGATGTAAAAAAAAAAAACAACAACCCATATTCAACAATTAAAAGTATAAGCAGATTATGTCCACACACAGCAGCTATAAAACCTTACCAATGACTCGATGCACATATTACAGATCGCATCCACTTGGGAGTAACAGAACCCTCCCCCAACCAATAAAAAATTATTAAATTCATAAACAATGAAATATCCAAAGCAGCTTAAGCCAATAACCAGTTTTATTTTTTTCTCATGTAATAGGAAGTCTGGAAATAATATATCCACGGCTAGTGTAGACAAAGAAGTGACTGGAGGGGCCAGGATCATTGTGCCTTTTCTGCAGGATCCTCTTTAGCCTGTGGCTTGCAGCCTCATGGTCAAAAGACGTATCTTTGAACACTAGGTACTTGGTCTCCTTGCAAGGTGAGAAGTAGGGAAAAGAGCAAAAACAAAATCTGTAGAAGAATGCAGGTAAGAAAAATCCCTTTTCAAGAGCTCTCTTGTCAACAGCCCATACAGTGACATCTGCTTATCGGTCAATGGCCAGGCTGTGACATAAAGACTGTAATAGTTGTGGAAAACTCATTAAGAGACTTCTAAAACTAGGGTATCTTAGTAATCTGACAAAACTTGGATTTTCTTGATGTGAAAGATGAGACACCGGGAAAGCAACGAGAAGTGTATGTCACTCCTGCAGGGACAGGAGGCCCAGAACATTCCAGAGGATCCATCTGATGAAGACATCATGCCCTGATAGCAACGCATCTGACTTAGACACTCGTAACAAACAGGTACTAAAAATACCCACATGTTACATAGCATTTAACACAATGCCAAACAGTCCACTGGTCAAGGGAGTTATCCAAAAGGAAATGAACACATATCAAGGATGGAATTATAATAATACTATATACAAACCTGTAATGAAGCCCAAGTGTTAGAGGAGCATGATCTTAAGAATAAAGACTACAAATTAATGAGTGAGGGTCTGTTTTCATGATGAAAGACTGACAAATGCAATTTCATGATTCACTAGAAAATTCCATCAGGGTATGAATTCTCATGAGCACAAGTGAGGGGGCTGCGGCTAAAATCATCTCCACACGCGGGCCGTCCGCGGTGTGGGTTCTCACGTTTCCTGAAAGAATTCCATTGGCTAGGCTTTTTGAAGTTTTAAACAGAAATGTCTCCTAGTGTGAGTACGTTTCATAAAAACTGAGCGATTGTTGTAGGCCATGGTTTCTCAACCTCAGCAATACTGACATTTGGGGCCACATAATTCTCTCCTGCAGGGGCTCCCGGGCATTATATGCCAGTAGCACCCCACCCCCCGCCCAGTTTTCACAATAAAAAATGTCTCCAGATAAGCAAAATCACCACCGGGTTAGAACTGTTCCTGTAGACCAAGGGCTGGCTGGGTTTTTCTGTAAAAGGCCAGAAAGTAGGTGTTTTAGGCTCTGTGAGTCACATGTGGTGTTTGCCACATGTTTTTCTTCTTTAAAAATGTTATCAACTATTCTTAGTTTGCAAGCCATACAAAAATAGACAGTCGGCCAGTTTGCTGACCTCTCTTATAGACTTTCCCACATTCCTATTTTATAGGTTTTTCTCTTTAGTATGATTTTGTTCATCAAGAATACGGTGTGAGACCAGTAAGTCCCTGGTGCGCTCGCTCGTATGCCCAGAAGGTGCTGGTGGTGCTAAGGTCATTCTGACATAAAATACCAAGCTACGGTCTCTCTCCCTAAGTTCTCATTTTTTATTTTTAAGAGCTGAATGCGCACCTGACTCCTGCATACCACAGGTATAGTTTTGCCCCCTAGCATGAGTTCTCGTGAATGCCCACAGTGATGAGGAAAAACAAGTCTTTCCCAGCCATGACACCAACTGGGCCCCATCTGAGCTCTCGTGTTTCCCTGAAGGCAGACGCATCACTGGAGCCTTTTCCACACAGAAGACACGAAGAGCTTCTCTCCCCGGTGAGTTTTCACATGACTGCGAAGCGATGAGTGGTCGCTGAAGGCCTTCCCGCAGGCCAGGCACTCGTAGGGCTTCTCCCCAGTGTGTATCCTCCTGTGCACGTTCAGGTTTGAACCTATGCTGAAGGCTTTCCCACAGTGATCGCACTCGTACGGCTTCTCTCCTGTGTGACTTCTCATGTGTGTCTTGAGGGTGGACTGGTTTCTGAAGGCTTTCCCACACTGCCTGCACTCAACACGTTTCTTTACGAGATGAGTACTCATGTGCCTCCTCCGGGACAAGTAATCCCCAAACACTTTCCCGCACACGGCACACTCATAGCGTCTCTCCTGAGTGTGTATTTTCCTGTGTGTGGTCAGGTTTGAGCTTGCACTGAAGGCTTTCCCACACAGATCACACCCATACGGCTTCTCTCCGGTGTGGGAATTCATGTGCGTCTTCAGGATGGACTGGTTTCTGAACGCCTTCCCACACTGTCTACATTCGATGGGTTTCTTCACAATATGAATTCTCATGTGCTTCCTCCGTGACAGGAGATCGCCGAAGGATTTCCCACATTCTTTACACTCGTACGTTTTCTCCACCATGTGGTTCTTCTTGTGCAAGTTGAAGTTCGACTTCCATCGGAAGGCTTTCCCACACTGTGTGCATTCGTAGGGTTTCTCTCCAGTGTGATTTCGGACGTGCTCTTTGAGGTGTGAGGGATGCTGGAAGGCTTTCCCACAGTCGTGACATTCATACGGTCGCTCTCCAGTGTGTGTCCGTTTGTGTGCAATGAGGTGGCAGCTCCTGCCATACGCCTTCCCACACTCATCACACTTGTAAGGTCTCTCCCCGGTGTGAACTCTCATGTGTATCTTCAGGGAGGAGAGGGTTCGGAAGGCGTTTCCACACTGACTGCAGTCAAAGGGCTTCTCCGTGAGGTGAGTTCGTGCATGACTCCGAAGGGCAGAGGGGTCATTGAAGGCTTTCCCGCAGGCGCTGCACTCGTAGGGCTTCTCCCCAGTGTGGATCCTCCTGTGCCGCGTGAGGGAAGCACTCGTCGTGAAGGCTTTTTGGCACTGGTGGCATTCGTGCATTTTTCTCCCGTTGTAAATGCTCACGTGTTGGGTTAGAGGTGACCTGTTCTTAAAGGCCGCCCCACAGTCCCGCCGGTGATAGGGCCTCTTGCCAGGGTGCCTTCCCATTTGCTGGGTAAGGTGGGTGCCCATGCTGAAGACTTCAAACAGGTGAGTGTACTCGGCGGGTTTCTCCCCAAGACGTGTTCTTTCCTGATGATTGAGAGAGGAGTGACTAGGGCGTTTCCCACAGCTCCCCACGCCCCTAAGAGCCATCCAGTCCTCCCCATGTACACTCACAGGAGTAGAAACAGGCCCTATGACCAATGACGCTGTGACTAGAGTGCAACAGTACTGTTCACGTCCCACTTGGGGTCTAGCAAATGAAACGGTGGAGGCTACGCCCTGAGGCCCCACATGAGTAACGTTCACAAAGCTTTTACTGTTTACTGTTTAAACCTGAATTGAACCCCAACGCTCATTATCTGAGGCTAGGTTTAGGGTTTTCCCCCAAAGCTGTGAGAAACAGTGTCTGAAACAGGTGCCTCTCAGGGAATACCACTCGCTGGTTCCTGAGCTGCTTTTCTAACAGGCTGCCCCAGCCTTCTCCCATCCGGAAAACCAGGGATCATCCCAAGAAAACCTTACCACTGTCACACCACGGGGTGTTTCCTTGCCAAAAATGTCTTCCATGAGAATGGACCATTTGCTTTTAGATGGAGTCTCCCAATCTGCAACAAATTGGAAAAATATTAACCTGAGGAAAGAAATGTTGGCTGGAGAAAGAAAACAGTGAGATGACAGCTGATGAAAACGGGATTTCTTTGCAAAACTAACCTTAAAGAAGGAAAAGCGATGTTGAAAGGAAGAACACACATGGGGATAAAAATGCCTGTGCATTGTGGCTCTGTGAGATACCTGGTGATGGCGGAGGAGACACTTAACTAGATTCACTAAGGAATAACTCTTCAAAGAGTAACACGGATAACAACAGAAGGGTACAATCAGGGGTGCAGAGTATGAAAGAATGGGACAAAGCTCACGTGGACAGGTCAAATTTACACACGAAGCCCAGCAATTCTGCTTCTGGGGATTTACCCAAAGAAAGCAAAAACACTACCTTGAAAAGATATCCACACCCCCATGTTCACAACAACACTATTTACAATAGCCGAGGTATGGAATCAATCTAAGTGTCCTTTGACAGATGAATAAAGAAAATGTGGTGTATACACACAGTAGATTATTATTCAGCCGTAAAAGAATAAAAAGAAGGAACTCTTCCTACTCAACCACACAGATGGGTCTTGAGGGCATAATGCTAAGATAAGACAGAGACAGACTGCATGATCTCACTTCTGTGTAGAATCTAAAAAAACAAAACAAAACAAAACAACTACCACCCCCCAAAACAAAACAAAACACAAGAACTGAGCTCGTGGATACAGAGAACACTGTGATGGTTGTCAGAGGTGGTGGGTGGGCAAAATAGGTGTGAAGGGGGTCAAAAGGTACAAACTTCCAGTTGGGAAACAAGTAAGTCCTGGGCTGTAGGGTACAGCATGGTGACTATAATTAATAAGTCTGTATTATACTGAAAATTGCTAAGAGGGGAGTGGGGTGGCTTAGCTGGTTAAATGTCTGACTCTTGATTTCGGCTCAGGTCATGGTCTCATTGTTCACGGAATCGAGTCCCACGTCGGGCTCTGCGCTGAGGGTGCAGAGTCCGCTTGGGATTCTCTCTCCCTCATGCTTTCTCCACCCCTCCCCAACTCGTTCTCTCAAAATAAATTTAACAAAAAAGTTGTTAGGACAGTAAATCTTAAAAGTTCTCATCACAAGAAAAAAATTGTTCTGTACCTGTGTGGTGACGGATGTTAATCAGATTTACTGTGGTGATCCCTTTGCAATACATACAAAAATTGAGTCACTATGTTGTACACCTGAAATTAACAGTATCTCAGTGGAAAGTAAGTAAACCAATAAGTGAATAAGTCAGTCAGCAGATAGATAAAAGGAAGAGAAAAGGAAGAAACACAGACGTACATACATAGGAGAGGAGAGTGAGACCAAAGGACTTGTGCGAAAATGAAGAAGGGGCATTCTCAGATTTCCCTGGCTGACATTTCCTCATGGACCTCCCTGCCTGGCATCACTGAGTAAATCAGGTGCCCAGAAGCACCCATGTCTGCCTGGTGCTTACCGGGAGATGTGGCTCGGTGAAGTCCCCTCTCCTCTGTCCTCAGCTCCTCTTCTTGTTCCAAGTGGGAGATAAGGCTGGGTTTGCCCACCTGATACCCTACTCACGGGGAAAGACACATGTTGGGGGAGGATCGTGCAGAGGACAACCCCTTCCGTTAGGCTGGGGTCAATGTTTTGATCTTCAGTGCTCTGAAGGTGGACAAGTCTGACTTAGGAGCAGCGAAATGGTGGTGCCCAATTTCTAAGAAACACAGTGAAAGGCTTTCATAAAACACAAAGCCACAAACACCGACACGCTTTGCCCTTCAAAAGAATGAAGATTGCTCAACTCAGAAACCTATGCCCAGGCTCAGACACACTTGCTGACCTCCACGGTCAATGCAATGGGCAGGTCTCGGCTGTTGGGGGTCACCATGGGGGGCGGGGGGGGGGGGGGGGTATCAGGACGGCTTGTTCACGTTGTGTTCCAAATCCCCACAGTCCCTGGGTCACAGCAAGTACTTAAAACAAAAACATCTGCCACACGAACAGAGAAATGAGTCCAGCCTTACCCACTGAAGCAAGGTTGCTATAGTTCTCCAACATCACATCTTTGTACAGTTTTCTCTGTGAAGAATCCAGCAAGGGCCATTCCTTTTCAGTAAAGTCCACAGCAACGTCCTGGAAAGTCACTGACTCCTGAATCACCACACATATTTGGGGTCAGTAAGAAACCGTCCCATCTGTGTCCACAGAGATGGACTGAGGCTGGGCATGAGAGACTCTGAACACAGGACTTCCAGATGTGGCTCTGGGGACTCTTCACTAGGAGGTGATCTCATCGCATCACATGCAACATTGCTGACCTGGGACCAAATCTCTCCACTTCTAGCCTGGCCTGAGCATTCTGAGTTGTATTATGAGAGAAACACCTGCTACGTTAGTCATTTCCCCTTACGTCCCTGATACCAGGACGGCCTTGCACCTGTCTCTGGCTTTTTCTCCTGTGCCCTGATCAGGCAGTGATCAGCCTGGGTGAGGCTCTAAAAGAACTCTAACAGGTGGCACTGGGGGCATCCTAGGGAAGTGCCTCTCCCACCCCCAGGGGCCCAGAAATCTTCTACCTGAGAACCCACACTGGTTGGCACAGGAGGCTCCAGGCCACTGCAAGCAAACAGGTCCACATCCTGGGGACAGGAATGCTCTCTGGAGGGATGAATCTCTGACTCCTGGATATAGGCAGGGTCCTGGATGGATGCAGCTGGAGAGGAGTGGATCCATGAGGATTAAAGCCTGCCCGACACTCACAGATCAGGAAGCTGCCCATGCAACTGGAAGTATGCTAGGTGTGCAGTGCCTATCCTCGTCTGTCTCACACACACCATGTCTTGTAACAGGCCAGAGGGGCCCTGCCCCACTCAGGGACAGGGGAAAGGACGGCAGGCTGACATACCCATAAAAAAGCAATACACGCTCTCAACCAATGAGTGAAGAAATTAAAGCTCTAGCAGGGAGAGCGTTTACTTGGCTCAGATTTTTCACAGTAATACGGGATAAATAAATATAACTAAAAACAAAACAAAACAGGGGTGTCTGGCAGGCTCAGTCAGTGGAGCACACAACTCTTGATATCAGGGCTATGAGTCTGAGCTTCATGCTGGGAGTAGAGATTACTTACAGATAAAATATTTAATAATAACGATAACAGTAATAATAAATAGGTAACAGGGTTACCCACGACCTGTCTTTCCTTACACACCAACCACACACAATCCCTACTTCACCCAAACCCACAAGTCAGACAGTCACGTGGGGGGCTCCCACGACTCTGCCCCCACCCCTTGTCAGTTCCTCCACCCTTCCTGGCAGACCTCCCCCTAGCCATGCACACCCCTGATCTCCGGGAAGTCCAGGGGCCACTTACGCATGACTTCTGAGGGCACTCATTATCACCCCAGGAACTTACCACACGTGGGAGACAGACCAGGAGCTGCCATCCTGTGAGAATGACAGTCAATCTGCCAGAATAGGGCACTGGCAGCAGGAGGCTTCCCTCTCGCTGTCACGGGACTCTTCGAGCAGGCATCTGTAGTAAATGAGAAAAAGACCAGTAGGACAAAGACTTCCCACCTCTCCGCTCACAGGACAATTCTGACTTTGGTTTTCCACCATCTCTTCTTTGGAGCAGCAAGTTCTGTCTGATCTTGGGCCTTTATCTTACTCAGGTGAGTCCTCTGGGCCAATGTGGAGAAGGTCCCTGATGTGCCTAATAAGATTCAGATCCACTCTCCCGTGTGATCTGTTGCCAAGCACAACTCCATCAGACTCCTTTACTTGTTAAACACTTGGGCTCCAGACTTGTCTTCCTTTCAACTTCAAGGCTTACCATGGTTTAGGATGGTTCTAGTAGCCGTGGGGTCGGTCCACCTATAGCCATGCGTTCCAACCTCCAGTGCCTTTTGGCCACTCACTCCACACCCACACACACACCCTGGCCACAGCCCAGGCCGTGTCATCACTGGAATCAGCTTCACCTCGCAGGCAATGATTCCAAAATCTCTCTGAACAAAAACCTCTTCTCCAACACTCTTCTCACACGACCTCTCTCACTTGAGAGAGGATTCCAGGCCACCCATGCTGCTTCCATCTTGCTCTCTAACAGCAAATTCCTCCTCTCACCACCCCGCCTACCCAGCAGGAAGTCATCATCAATATCCGTCACTTCTATGACTCTCTGCCCATATTAATTCCTACCAGCCAAAGGACCAACCTTGGATGATTCATTCCAACCATTCACCTCCTCTCTGAAGGTAATTGGCAAGACCAGTCTGCACACAACTGGTAACCTCCCAAACTCAGCTGCAAAAGGAGTATTTATATTCAAGAAAAGCCTACCAGGCAACCTGACCTTCCAGTCGCCTAAAAACTGTGTAGAAATCTTGCCAGTTTTTCCCAAATCAAAAACTGTCTCATCATTACGCTTTCAACAAGTAATCTTATTTTCATTTCACAGTAATCCCCCCCCCAAAAAAAATGAGTTTACAGACCAAATCTAAAATGTGAACCAAAATGCAAAAGATCTAGAGGAGCAGGAACAATGTTAAGAAAGAAAAACAAACGTAGAGGATTTGTACTAACTTTATCACAGTAATGGATGGAATAAGTAACAGACAAACAGGTCATTAGAACAGAACAGAGTTAGAAACAAACCTACATGTGTACAAACGATTTTCATTAAGAGAACAAAGCAATTCAGTAGGGAAAGCAGTCTTTTTAACAAATGGTACTGAGTGGTTAAGCGTCCCACTTCGGCTCAGGTCATGATCTCATGATTCATGAGTTTGAGCCCTGTATCAGGCTCTGTCCTGACAGCTCAGAGACTGGATAGAGCCTGCTTCAGATCCTCTGTCCCCTCTCATTCTACCCCTCCTCAGCTCACATGTGTGCTCTCTCTCAAAAATAAACAAACATTAGGGGCGCCTGGGTGGCTCAGTCGGCTAAGCGTCCGACTTTGGCTCAGGTCATGATCTCCCAGTTCGTGAGTTCAAGCCCCGCGTCGGGCTCTGGGCTGACAGCTCAGAGCCTGGAGCCTGCTTTAAATTCTATGTCTCCCTCTCTCTCTGCTCCTCCCCTGCTCATGCTCGGTCTCTCTATCCTTCAAAAATAAATAAAAACATTAAAAAAATAAATAAAATAAAATAAAATAAAATAAAATAAAATAAAATAAAATAAACAAACATTAAACAAACAAATGGTACCAAGGGCACCTGGCTGGTTCCAGTTGGGAGACCATGTAGCTCTTGATCTCAGGGTCCTGAGTTTGAGCTCCACGCTGGGTGTAGACATTATTTAAAAAAAAAAAAAAAAATGCCACTGAAAGAACTCAATGGGTAACAGGAACTTTACATTCTTTTATCACTGCATAAGCAACAACTTGAATTAAAAACCTTTCTGAGATGAAACAGAAACCACAACATAAAAACCATAGAAAATATTTTAACAACCTTAAGTTACACAACAGTATTTTAGTCTAGACACAGAATATTAATAAATCATTAAATTGGCCTTTACCAAAAATACAAATTTTCAAACAAAATCATGAAGAAAATTAATAGTCTAGCATAAAACACACAAAGATCAATGAAACAGAAATGAGATCCCAGAAATAAAGGCACACATACACAGTCAATTACTTTATGACAAGGAACCAAGGATATACAAGGAAAGGACAGTCTCTTTAATAAATAATGTTGGGACAACTGGATGGCCACATGCAAAAGAATGAAACTGGACCACTATGTTACATCATACACAAAAATGAACTCAAAATGATTAAAGACATGAATGTAAGACCCAAAACCACAAAGCTGAAACAAAACATAGGCAGTAAGCTCCCTGACACTGGTCTTGCCAATTCTGATTTGACACGGAAAACAAAGAAAACAAAAACAAAAATAAGTGCGCCTGCACCAAACTAAAAAGCTTCTGTACAGTAAAGGAAACCATCAACAAAATGAAAAGGCATGGTGCCTGGGTGGCTCAGTCGGTTAAGTGTCTGACTTCAGGTCAAGACCTTACGGTTTGTGAGTTCAAGCCCCATGTCAGGCTCTGTGCTGACAGCTCAGAGCCTGGGGCCTGCTTTGGATT
Source organism: Panthera uncia (assembly GCF_023721935.1). Taxonomy (NCBI): domain Eukaryota; kingdom Metazoa; phylum Chordata; class Mammalia; order Carnivora; family Felidae; genus Panthera; species Panthera uncia. The sequence goes on along the minus strand of NC_064816.1, from coordinate 6,389,787 downwards.
CTGTGTCTCCCCCTCTCTCTGCCCCTCCCCTGCTAGTGCCCTGTCTCTCTCTCTCAAAAATGAATAAACATTAAAAAAAAATTTTTTTTAAAGGCAACCTAACAAAAAAATATTTGCAAATCATATATCTGATAAAGAGTTAATATCTGAAACACATAAAAGAATCTTACAAGTGGGGTGCCCAGATGGTTCAGTGGGTTAAACATCCAACTATTGATTTCAGCTCAGGTCATGATCTCATGGTTCATGAGATAGAGCCCCGCATTGGGCTCTGCACTGACAGTGCAGAGCCTGTTTGGGATTCTCTCTCTCTCACTCTCTCTCTCTCTCAAAATAAGTAAATAAACTTTAAAAAAAAATGAACTCTAGCCATTTGCTAGCATGGATTCACCTTGAGGGCATTGCGCAAAGTGAAATAAATCCGACAGAAAGAGCTAAATATCTATTTTTACTTCTATGTGGAATCTCAAAAAACAAAACAAAATAGGTCATGGATACAAAGAACAGACTGCCTGAATCAGAGGGTGGGTGAAATGGGTGAAAAGCATCAAAAGGCACAAAGTTCCAGTTATAAAATGAGTAAATCATGGAGATACAATGCACAGCATGGTGACTAGTTATTAATACTGTAGTATATATTTAAAAGTCGCTAGAGAAGGGTAACGATAAGGAATATAATCAAAGATATTGTAACACACTGGATGGTCACAGATGGTAGCTACACTTGTGAGCACAGAATAGGTTTTTGCACCCAAACTACTGTAACGTTGTGTTTGTTATACTTCGAGGGAAAAAAAAGAAAGTAGCTGAGAGAATAGATCTGGAAAGTTTTCATCACAAGAAAAAAAAATGTAACTCTGTATGGCAATGATGTTAACTAGAGACTCATTGTGGTGTTCAATTCACAATACACACAAATATCAAATCATTACACTGTACACCTAAAACTAACGTTTTGTCAATTATAACTCAATTCCAAAAAAAACAGTTGCGCAATTATGTATAAAGCTGCTATAAACCTTAAACAAAATGAATAGCAAGCCACAGATTGGGAAAAAATATTTGTAGTATGGGGTGTCTGGCTCTTGATTCCAGTTCAGGTCATGATCTTGTGGATCATGGGATCAAGCCCCTGCATTGGGCTCCGTGCTGACAGTGCACAGAGCCTGCTTGGGATTCTCACTCTCCCTCTCTCTCTGCCCCTCACCGCTGCTCGTGTGTGTGCATGCATGCACCCTCTCCCTCTCTCTCTCTCTCTGTCTCTCTCACAAGATACACTTAAAAAATATAATTGTAGTACATACACTTCACAAAGAGCTCATACATTCAGATTACATAAAGAACTCCTATAAAACAAAATTAAAAAACCAATTCAACAAAAAAAAGCTAAAGCACAAAATGTAATGACAAATGTAACAAACTTGTCAAAAGGTATTCAACGTCATTAGTTATCAGATGAATGCAAACAAAACTAAAGATACAGCATTTTAACCCTCTAGAGTGGCCAAAATAAAAAAGACTGCCAACATCAAACGTTGGCAAGGATGGGTGGCTGAGGTTGAACTGGTTCAACTACTTTGGACAACATTTTGCCAGTTTCTTTACCATTTGACTCAGCCATTCCACTCACAGATATTTACCCAAGAGAAAAATTTCATTTTTTTATTTTTTAAAAAAAAAATTTTTTTAATGTTTATTTATTTTTGAGACAGAGAGAGACAGAGCATGAACGGGTGAGGGTCAGAGAGAGAGGGAGACACAGAATCGGAAGCAGGCTCCAGGCTCCGAGCTGTCAGCACAGAGACCGACGGGGGGCTCGAACTCACGGACCGTGAGATCATGACCTGAGCCGAAGTGGGACGCTTAACCGACTGAGCCACCCAGGCGCCCCAAGAGAAAAATTTTAAAACACGTTACAAAGACTCATACAAAATGTTCACAGCAATCTGGTTTCATAATAGCCCCAAACTGCAAACAATCTAAATATCCATCAACAACAGAACGGATAAACACACTGTGGTATGTGCAATGGAATATTACTGAACGAACACTAACTACTGAGACACACAACACAGTGGAAACTCCACGACGCTGACCAATACAAACTATACACAAAAAATGCTCTACGATTCCAGTCATAGGACATCCACGAGTAGGTGGACTTATTTAGGTTGTTAGCAAAACTTGTTTATTTCAGTCGATAGAAGTAAAAAAAAAACAACGGCTGCCTCGGTGGAAGAGCATGAGATGGAGAAACTGAAGAAGCAAGTGGAACTTTCTGAGGCAACTGAAATATTCTTCACATTTATTTTTAGCTAGTGGTTACACGATGTACACAACTGTCAAAAAATTCATCAAAGTGATCTAGTATCTGTGCACTGTCTTCACGGTAAATTATACTTTACTTTTAAAAAGTTAACAGGAGTGTTTCTAACTTTCTGGTTTCTATAAAGTTCTAACAAAATTCCTCCCAAAACCGATCTGTGATACTCTCCTCCTCTCCTATTACAAACGAGGAGATGTCTGCTCTCTCTTCTAAGGCTAACCTCTTCAGGGTAAATAAATATGGATATAAAATCAAAATGTACGGAGGAAAAAAAGTGAAATGAAAAAATATTCAAATCAAAGGAAGCTAGAGGAAAGGAAAAATAAAAAAGGACAAATTCAACAGGCAAATATGTTAACACACAAGATTTAATAGACTAAATACTCCAACTAAAATATAGATATTCTCAAAACAGGTTAAAAACAACCCAGTTAGGGGCGCCTGGGTGGCTCAGTCCATTAAGTGTCCAACTTCGGCTCAGCTTATGACCTTGCAGTTCGTAAGTTTGAGCCCCACGTCAGACTCTGTGCTGAGAGCTCAGAGCCTGGAGTCTGCTTTGGATTCTGTGTCTCCCTCTCTCTCTGCCCCTCCCCTGCTCACACTCTTGTCTCTCTCTCTCTCTCTCAAAAATAAACAAACATCAAAAAATTTTTTAAACAAATAATCAAGCTATATGCTGTTTACAACAGACATCTAAAACATAAAGATATAGCAAGAATGGAAATAAAAAGAAGATATACAAGACACACACTTTTCTTTTAAATCTGGTTTAAATACATTAGTATCCGGCAGAAAGAACTAAGGCAAAAAGGTTCAGAGAAAACTGAGGTATTACGTAACGAAAAGAGGTATAATTCAAGAAAAAAACCCTATATATATGTATATATACATATGCGCACATATATGTGTTTTAACAGCCTCAAATACACACACACACACACACACACACACACACACACACACACACAAAGACAGGGACGCCTGGGTGGCTCAGGTGATTAAGCGTTCAACTCTTGATCTCAGATCAGGTCTTGATCTCAGGGTGGTGAATTCAAGTCCCGCACCGGGCTTCATGCTGGGCATGGAGCCTACTCAAAAAATAAAAATAAAAAATAAAAAAAGACTGAAGTCTAAGGAGCATGGATAAAGCCACCACCAGAGGTCTCACTAACACGGTTCAAGCAGATGATTCAGTAACTATATGCATACTGAACAAGACGAAACAGTATACCCTAGCTACTATAAACTCCAACCACACAGGTACAACGTGTCTCAGAAAATGGCATCTATCTCTGAAAACAATGCAATGAAGTTAGCAAACAGTGTCCAAAGGGTAACGAGAAAAATGTCACAGGAATGAGTATTAAAAAAGAAAAAAATTCTAAATAATTCACGTGTCAAAGAAGTCATAATACATAATATTTATAACTGAAATATAATAAAATACACTGAAATTCTTTGGAACGCGACAGGTATCCAATGTTAGAAACTGGAAAGAAATGCTGCAAAAAAGTAAAAAGAAGAAAATTATAAAGAGCAGAAAGTTATGAGATGAAAGACATACATATGATGAAGTCGTTCAATCAAGGCAAAAGTTCTCTAAGAAAAACAAAACTCACAAAATTCTGGCAGGACTTATTTTATTTTTAAAAAAGGAAAATCTATGAATGAAAAACCAGATTATGTTACAGATGTAACAAACATTAAAAATATAATAAAAACATTAACGACTTTGACTATACAATTTAAACCTTAGAAGGAATGAGTAAATCCCTAAAGAAATTTTACTGACCATAAAGAAATAAAGAACTTGGATGCCCTATGACCTTTAAAGGAACTGAAACAAAGAAACAACTGCTCAAAAAATTTCCACAAAGAGAACCCCAGACCTAAATGGTTTTTTCCTGGTGCAGCTCCCTTTTGCAGAACAAGTGATTCTATTCTTAGGCAAAATATTCCAGAGTTTAGAAAAAATGGAATATTCCCACCCCATTTTATGAGACTGGCATAAACCTGAAACAGAAAAGGAAAATTACAAGCCAATTTTACTCAAACACGGATCCAAATCTCTGAACACACTAGCAAATGGAAGCCAAAAATGATACAGTAGTGCCTACCTTTACAAGTAAGTTATTTACCAACGCAAATGTCATGAACCATTAGAAAACCAATTGATTTAATTTGCCACATTACCAGACAAGTAAGAAAATCACACTATTCATTCATGCATTCAATGCACAACAGTAGTACCACAAGTCAGGCACTGTTTAAGGTACTAGAAATATACAGATAAACAGATATCAAAGCAGATTCCAGAAAAAAAAAAATTCACTTGTTAAAAGCCTAAACCTACCTTTCATGAGAAAAAACTCTTAAACTAGGAAAAGAAGGGAGTTTCCTTTACTATCTTTAAAAAAAAAAAAAAAAAAAAAAGCTTCGACCAACATAAAAAGTCAATTATCTTCAAGGTTGGGGGGGAAAAATGGGACTACCTAGAGTTTGCTGCCCAAACTCCATTCAATGATACCAGAAGTCTCCAGCGAGTCCAGCAAAGTAAATAATAAAAAATGAATGATGCAAACGGAAAATAATAGTAGTTACTATTTATTCTACAGAGGATAAAACTGTCTATGAAGAACATTCAAAACACTACACAAAAACCAACCCAAATTCAATACACCAAGCCCTTGGGAAAAAAAAAAAATTCCTAAGTACTAAAAACAAAGATCCTACAAATAAATCTAACAACAAAACTCTCCCTCTCTCTCTCTCTCACACACACACACTCCTTAAATCCTTTATTAAAATTTTAACATTTATTCATTTCTGATAGAGACAGAGTGGGAGCAGGGGAGGGGCAGAGAGAGAGGGAGACACAGAGTCTGAAGCAGGGTCCAGGCTCTGAGCTGTCAGCACAGAGTTGGATGTGGGGCTTGAACTCATGAACCACAAGATCATGACCTGAGCTGAAGTTGGACACTCAACCAGCTGAGCCACCCAGCTGCCCCAACTCCTTAAATCCTTTGAAACTTCATTGAAAAGCATTGTAGAATATACAAGCAAACATTCTATATCAATAAATAGATATAACAAGATTAATTGTAAGATTCAATGAAATAATGCCAACATTATAAAAACTCACATACATATTCAACACAACTTGAAAATAAAAACTCCATGGGTGCTCGGGGGGCTCAGTCGGTTAAGTGTCACTCTTGGTTTCAGCTCAGGTCATGATCTCAGGGTTCATGAGGTCCAGTCCCGCTTCAAGCTCGTGCTGACAGCGCGGAGCCTGCTTGGGATTCTCTCTCTCCCTCTCTCTCTGCCCTTCCCATGCTCTCACTCTTCTTTCTCTCTAAACAAATAAACTTAAAAAAAAAAAAAAAAAAAAAAAAGGAAAAAGAAAACGCAAGTATCGGGAACTCTAAACTGACCCTAAAATTTAAGCCATGAAGTGTCTGAAAATGAATGGGTAAGTGTATGCACTTCATCTACAAGGTACTTAAAAATCTCTAAATTAAAAAGTGTACTTGCAGAGGCGCCTGGGTAGCTCAGTCGGTTAAGCGGTAGACTTCCATTCAGGTCATGATCTCACGGTTTGTGAGTTCCAGCCCCGAATCAGCTTGGAGCCAGGAGCCTGCTTCCAATTCTGTCTCCATCTCTTTGCCCCTCCCCCGCTCACACAGTCTTTCTCAAAAATAAACATTAAAAAATTAAAAAAAAAAAAAAGTGTACTTGCATTAATGGAAAAAAGAACGTCTCTGAAAGCACTTGAGTGAGTCCATTCACAAATAATTACCAAATTAGGAAATGCATTTTTGGAAAAACATATAAACAGTAAAATCCTTAAAGGAATTTATGGGGAATGAAGGGGATGCAGGAATGACCACACAGGTTCGATGTTTCATAATCTCCTTCTTGGTCTGGTTTGTAGATTCGCTTTACCACTGTCCTTTTAAGAGTGTGTGTTTTCATATTTTTTTTTTTGCAAAGAGTGTTTTCATACTTTTTTTGCATGTTTTATATTCCAATTAAAAAATATAGGGGCGCCTGGGTGGCGCAGTCGGTTAAGCGTCCGACTTCAGCCAGGTCACGATCTCACGGTCCGTGAGTTCGAGCCCCGCGTCGGGCTCTGGGCTGATGGCTCGGAGCCTGGAGCCTGTTTCCGATTCTGTGTCTCCCTCTCTCTCTGCCCCTCCCCCGTTCATGCTCTGTCTCTCTCTGTCCCAAAAATAAATAAACGTTGAAAAATATTTGAGGGGCGCCTGGGTGGCTTCGTCGGTTAAGCGTCGGACTTCGGCTCAGGTCATGATCTCATGGTTCGGGAGTTCAAGCCCCGCGTCAGGCTCTGTGCTGACAGCTCGGAGCCTGGAGCCCGGAGCCTGTTTCCGATTCTGTGTCTCCCTCTCTCTCTCTGACCCTCCCCCGTTCATGCTCTCTCTCTGTCTCAAAAATAAATAAACGTTTAAAAAAAATTAAAAAAAAAATATTTGAAAGGAAAAGGATAAATAGCAACCACAATAAGATAGTAAAAATCAATGCAAAATAGTAATCACAATAAATGTTAATGGACTAACTCTCAGGTTAAATAACAGAACGTTGAGGTGAACTTTTTTTTTGAAGTGAACTTTTAAATCCAGTTATAGGCTGTTTACACCAGTCAACTAAAATAACAGGGAAGTTCACGGAAAAGTTTTAAATATAAGATTTAACATTCAATACAAATGTTAATAGGAAGCCGGTGTGCCTCTATTAATATTGGACAAAACGGACCGCAAAAGAAAAGGAAGGTATTACCCTCCCGGTCTCCCGTTCCGGACAGACCCCACCATAAAGTCCTGAATTCACCTGGGCGGGGCCTCTCCCTCTCCACCCCAAGGGGTCTTTTTTTTTTTTTTTTTTAAACCAGATCATCAGTGCCTCCCCTTGTCCTAAACACAGCGGTCCTAAATTTCAGTCCTCGCGTACCAGCATTTCATGTCGTTGATCAGAGTCTAAAGCACACTCCTCACCGGGCTGCCTGGCTTTCCGGTCCCAGGTCTCTGTCCCCAATTACTCCTCCCTGCCTTATGGGCCTTTCGTGTCCTCGGGAAGACCGAGGGTAAAGGGTTAAGTGAGGAAATTGGGGCTTACAAGGCTGACGTTAGAATTGGGTGGAATGGAGGTCACGGAAGCTGCCGCTGAAAGGACGTCAAGTTCATACAGCAGGTGCGGTCTGTAGCAGGGAAGTGGAGAGCCCCCAACAACCGGGAGAAAGCCGCGATGGACGCCTCCTCTGCCCATGTGTATAGCCGCAATCGCCTCCCGAGAGCAATGGCTTCCGCTTCACTTCCGCCTTCTAACTCTCGCGGGACTTCAAAGGCGGCTTCTAACTCGGAAGCCTGGGGCAGAGAGGGTTCTGGGAGATGTAGTTCTCGAGTTTAGACGGTTATGGCGGTGGTGCCCAACTGGAGTCTAACGATCCACATTTCCCAACTTCCAACTGTTTCAGTGTCCCAGAACCCAGTTCTCGGGTTTCTTTTCGTCTTATAATCATTCTCTTGGTGGTAGCAGCGAATCTCACCGTGTTAGAACTATTTATACACTCAAGGCTCAAATTTCCACCCACAGCCCCCCACCTCTACCCTGGATTCCAGATGGTATGAGACGTGCACTCTCCACTTAGATATTTTAAAATGCCACAAATCATCAAACTCCTGACTTCACCCTCTCAACCTCAAATAATAGCAACCCCATCTTCCCACTTGTCCACTGTAAACCTTGACAAAACCCTCAACCTTTTGATTTGTCCTGTCCACCAGGGAATGTTCCGTTCTACCTTGACCGTCACCCCAGAGCCTGATCACTTTGCCAAAAAAAAAGGAAAAGTTTTCCTTGTTCCAGAATCAAGAGAGGTAGTGTCGGGACTTAGAAAAGTCCAGATTAGCATTTTGTGTTCCTCTTTTATAATACCTGAACTAGAAAGTTAGGAGACCCAGCTGCCAGTGAGGGTGTTTATCGAGGCAAGGTGAGCCCAGGAGGAGTGCAAGCAGTCCATGCCTGCCTCTTAGCATGAGTTCTAATCCCAACTCCACTAAGGCAGGCAACTGCAGTATGTTGCCTATAGTCTGTCCCTTCTGTGTAAATGAGCTGGCTTCTAAATTGTGAGACTCAAATGGGAAAAGTAAGTAATCTGATTATTGTTGTATAGGGTCAAGAAGGGCACAAAACAAGCCAAGCCCACTTTGCAGAGAGGCAAGCAAAGATGGTAAGACCTGGGGCAGAGGATCCTTGGGGTCAAGACTGGGGAAACTCCAGAGAGATTCCAGAGAGGGTAAAGGGTCACATCTTAGATATCTGGAGCCAGCACAGAAGAGGAAAAAAGGAAAAAGATTCAGTTAGGATTCAGGCAGGACCTGGAGTCATAAAAACAGAAAGTGGGTATTTAAAATCAGTAAACAATGCTGGATCAGGATCAATTTGTCTAATCAGTGCTGAATCCCAGTAAACTCACAAGAATTAATTGATGGAATGAATGAAAGGGGAAAATACCACTCACCTAACTCTTCAAAATTAAGAGTAGGAGGTTTCTGCAATATTTCTCAAACAGTGGGAAGTATTGTCAAGGAAAACAGCACCCGAAGGTTGGAAAAACTTCACGCACATTGTGTTTCTATAGAAAGATAGGACTATTGTAGGGAGATAAAATATGTTAATCTGGAGTGCAGGGGTGGTTCAGTTGGTTGAGTGACTGACTCTTGATTTTGGCTCAGGTCATGATCTCACGGTTCCTGAGTTTGAGCCCCACATCAGGCTCTGTGCTGGCAGCACTGGAGCCTGCTTTGGAGTCTCTCTCTCCCTTGAAATAAATAAACTTAAATATGTTAACCTTGGGGTGGTGGGAGGGGGGATGGGCTAAATGGGTAAGGGGCATTAAGGAATCTACTCCTGAAATCGTTGTTTCACTATATGCTAACTAATTTGGATGTAAAATTTAAAAAATAAAAGATAAAATTAAAAAAATATGTTAACCTTAAAAAATGAAACTGTCAGTTATTTTAGCAGCAAAGAAGGAGGGGGTACTTATTTGGGAATAGCAGAGAATTGCAATCCTGGACAAATAAGCTAAGGAGTCCATAGAACTAAGGAACGAATGCTCTTTGATAAAGGAAAGCAGGAAGTTGAGAAGGCTGTCATAAAAAATCCATGAGCGTAAACTGGTATTTTGAAGTATAGTGCATTTTCATTGACTGAGTGGTGATAGTGTCTCATTGGCTGGGCTGTTAACGGGACAGGAGAAAACCTTTTATCTTCTTGCTGGGTTAGTAAAGTGATATGAACTTGCTAGGTGCCTCTCTTCTTGTTTAGTCTGCAACTGACAATGAGGGATAGGGCTGAGAGCACCCCATTGACTCCCCACCTTCCAGATTCCATTCTAAATGAAGTTTCCTTTTATTAATTTTCACAATTGATGAGTTAATCCTGGTGAACACTCCCCCCGCCCTGCCTGTGTAAATGGCTTTTAGTTATTCACACTGCCTAGTGAAGCTGGAAAGACATACTTAAAGTGGACTTTTATTTATTTTTAAAATTATTTGTTGAAGTATAGCAAACATTCAGAAAGTCTGTGACTAAAATTTATTTATTTATTTATTTATTTATTTATTGAGAGCATGCATGCATGAGCAGGGGAGGGGGAGAGGGAGAGAGAGAATCTTAAGCAGGCTCCACACTCAGCATAGAGCCAGGACCCTGGGATCATGGCCTGAGCTGAAATCAAGAGTCAGGTGCTTAATGGGCTGAACCACCCAGGCACCCCTGTAAATAAATTTTAAAAGTGAACACACCTATGCACAAATCATAAAATCTACAAAGGGCACATGCCTATGCAATTGCTACCCAGGGTTTTTAAAAAGAAAATTACCAGAAATCCAGAACCTCTTTCATGGTTCTTGTCACTACAACCCCTTATCTTCCAAGAAAAACCCTATTATGAATTCTTGTGATATCTGATAGGACTTAGAATACAACTGCCCTAAAATATGGCACCTTACCATATTGAACACGTTAAGGTGAAAGAATTTGAGAAACAGCTGGCTCAGGAAGGACTCTCTGACCTTCCCCTGAATCACATCGTAAGATGTTCAAGTGATAGATGTCCTTTCTGTACCAGAGGAAAGGAGTATCTTTATCTCTGAAGATGAAGTGATGCAGAGAGGAGTCCGAATGAACAGGATCACTAAATTTCCCTCAGTGTGCTACCCTGAAACCTATATCCATTTGTCCTATCACATTTTCCCACTACTTTCTACTCTTCATCAAACTTTGCATAAAAATGCCTATCTTAACTTCTTTGTGCTTTCATTGCCTTATGAAGGCTCCCGTGTCAAGTAGAAAATCAAATTTACATGTTTTCTCTTGTTAATCTGCCTTTTGCTACAGAGCTCCATCCAAGAACCTAGAAAGGTAGAAGGGAAGATTTTTTCACCCTCTCCTACACATCGTGGAAGAGTTTTGCCTGTTTTTTGAACTTTATGTAAGTGGAGTTAAACCCCCAAACTCCTTTGGGTTTGATGCAGGAGTAAAAACCTGACCAATGCAAGAGAACAGCGCCACCTGGTGTATAAAACTAATGACTGCAGCGGGACCAGGACCAAATTTTCAGTAAAGATGGGTCCATTCTCATACTGTACACAAAAATCAAAATCATTGAGAGGCAAAACAAAAAATATGAAGAAAAATATGACTTCATCGCTTGGAATAGGCAGATATTTCTTTTTTTAAATTAATTTATTTATTTTTCCAGAGAGAGAGAGAGTGTGGAAGGGGCAGAGAGAGGGAGACAGAGAATCCCCAAACAGGCTGTCAGAACAGAGCCCCATGCGGGACGCGAACTCACCCACCGTGAGATCACGGCTCGCTTACCCGAGCCACTCAGGCACCCTGAGAGATATTTCTTAAATAGGAGGCAAAGGAAAGAAAGATTTGATAAACTGGAACACATTAAAATTAAGAACTGATTAAAAAGAATTAAGAACTGCTCATCAAAAGACATCACCGATAGTTAAAAAAACAACCCATGAAGTGGACGAAAAACATATATCTACAAAAGAATTCATACTCAGGCTATATAAAGAACTTTTACAAATTAACAAGAAAAAGGCAACTCGACTTAACAATAGGCAAAAAAAAAAAAAAAAAAAAAAAAATCTGGACACATCACAAAACAGGATGTCCAAATGGCCAATAAACATAGGAAACGGTTCTTGACTTTGTTAAGGAAATGCTAATTAGATTACCACAATGAGATACCACTACTCACTCAACAGAATGGCTATAAGAAGACTGAAAATATTAAGTGTTAGTGATGCTAGAGAAGAAGCAGAACTCCTGTTGCTGCAGGGAGGGCAATTTGGCATATTCACACTGGAAAACTGGTGGAATCTACTACAGCTGCACATAAGCATATCCCATAGCCCAGAAATTCCACTCCTCAGCAAAAGACAAGTGCAGAAATATTCAGGCAGCATTGTTATTAGTAACCAAAAATTGGAAACTATACAAGAGCCAATTAACAGTAGAATGAATAAATAAACTGTAACCATATTCACAAACCAAGAATGAACAAACTGCCACCATATGTAACATTCTAGATGAATATCACAAACATAATGAGTTAAGTAAGAAAGCCAGACACCTTACGCCTGGGTGGCTCAGTCTGTGGAATGTCCCTCTGACTCTTGATTTCAGCTCAGGTCATAATCTCGTGGTTCATGGGATCAAGCCCCGTGTCAGACTCTGCCAACAGTGTGGAGACTGCTTGAGATTCTCTCTCTCTCCCACTGTCTCTGCCCTTCCTTGCATGTACTCTTTCTCTCAAAATAAATAAATAAACTTAAAAAAGAAAAAAAAGAAAGCCAGACACAAATGAGGACATAATGTACTCCACTGATACACAAAGTTCAAAACAGGCAAAGTAATCTGTTCTGTTAGACATCAGAGGGTCATTACCCAGGGGGCAGGGAGACATTGATTGCCAGGGAAACAGAGGGCTTCCTGGATACTGGTTGAGTTCTATATCTTGATCTGAATGGATACTGACAACATGAGTGTGACCAGTTTGTGAAAACTCATCCAGTTATATGTATATTGTGATTCACTGAATGTATATTATTGTTCACTTTATAACTTAACTCAACCTCGGTCCCTAGGCTCTATGGTTTCCTCATCTCAGAAAGTGGCAACTCTTGGGGTGCCTGGGTGGCTCAGTTGGTTAAGCATCTGACTTTGGCTCAGATCATGATCTCGCGGGAGTTTGAGCCCCGTGTTGGACTCTGTGCTGACAGCTCAGAGCCTGGAGCCTGTTTCAGATTCTGTGTCTCCCTCTCTCTCTGATCCTCCCTGTTCATGCTCTGTCTCTCTCTGTCTCAAAAATAAATAGACATCAGGAAACAAAAGTGGCAACTCTTAACAAACAATTCAAGCCAAAAAACCTTTGAGTCCTTCTTGACTCCTTTCTTTCTCTTACACCCCATACCTCAGCAAATATCAATGGTGTACTTAAAGTATATATCCAGAACCAGCCCAGTTCTCACCATCTACACTGTTATCCTTTTTGTCCACAGCTCTTTCAACTCTACCAAACTGTTGTAATGTCTTCTATCTGGTCTCCCTGCCTCTGCCCTTATCCACATTGAACCCAGCCACCAGAGCAATCCTTTCGAAGCCTAAATTGGAACATATTAGTCCTCTGCTTAAATCTCTCTGATGGCTTCTTACTGATGTTGGGTATTTTCTATTTGCTACTCTAACCCATACTTTACCCTGGCCTGTTGCCCAGGAAGGTTGATCTATTTAGACTGCATCAAGAGATTTCTTTGCCCTCTGGCTTCCTATTGGGTTGGGCCAATGGGAAGCACTAGCAAGTTATCAGAGGAAAGAAGAGTGAGGTTTGGGTATGTATGCCCCATCTCCCCTCCTGTACGTCACTAAGGGCTGGCTGCACACCTCAGAACGCTACTCCTGTAATGCAGCCTTCTCTTCATACACTACTCCTTTGATTTCCCTAAACCCCACCCATACCTTTGTAAATATTGCCTTCTTGAGTTCTATTCAAGTTATTCTAAATTCAGTGTGTCATCTGAATGAACAAAGGGTACCAAAATGACCTCAAGAAAGAGGCTCTCATATAGGACTCTGAGGTTGGGTTGGTTACATATTTGAGGAGCTCATTGATGACCTCTTTGTGAGGGGGAACGAGGCATGGATGACACACTGCAGAGAGTGATATCACGATTACTCAAATTATCATTCATGGCAGCATTAGATGAAGCACAGTTGCAAGTTTTGGGAAATGAAGTGGTATGGCCCCCACTTCATTTGCTGTGGCAATACTCATTATGAAATTTGTGGAGTCTCCTGCTTTTTAAGACATTCCCAGAGAGAGACACAGGTGAAGGGAGAAATAAAAAGCTGTAGATATACAGTGGAGACCATGCATAGAAAGTTAGAAATCTTGGGGGGGAAATGGGAATTTCCTGGGTGTGTGTCTGGACTTGTCCTAGATAAACAGTGGGGTCACCAGTAAGTCTTATCTTAGTCACAATGGGGAAAGGAGGGTGTTTGCAGTAAGTAGTTTCTGGAACTCAAAAGGGTAGGAGGTGGGGGGATTACTAGTCCTGGTTTTGTGGCAGCACAGGTAAAGTTGAATATTTCATTCTCCTTTACACATTGATGTTGATATTTAACCACAGATATAAATGACTAGTTTATTCTAAGACATCTTACCTGTCTTCAATTATTTTTTTTCTTTTTCTTTTTACTTTTTTCTTTTTCTTTCTCTTTTTCTTTTTCTTTTTCTTTCTCTTTTTCTTTTCTTTTACTTTTCTCTTTCTTTTTTTTTTTTTTTTTTTTTTTTTTTTTTTATTTTTTATTATTTTTTTTTTTTTTTTTTTTTTAGCAGTGGTTCTCAATGAAGGATTGGATGTCATAGCAGTTTGGTTTGGGTGCTACTGGCATCTAGTGGTGGTACCAAGCTAAACATCCACCAATGGGCGGGACACTCCCACAACACCGGTACATTGGGCTCCAAACCTAGTTACTGTTCAGGCAAAGAGCAGGGGGTTGAATACAAAAATTGCTACCTGTCTCTGCTTTGAGAACCAGGGCTTTACACGCTGGGCAACCATGTCTGAAAACCTAAACTTCTTCTGAGATGCAGAAATCAAATGGGCTCTGAGGATTTTGAAGTGCATCTTGATTTCCCCTTGGAGTTACTGATCATTATTCATTTGTTAACTTGTATTCAAAACAGCAGCTCAAACCTGTAGGATTTTTATATGGAGTTTGTCAAATTTTAGTTATAAAAATTCAGAAAAAAGGGCTTCAGATTTTAGCTGAGATCCAGAAAAGGGCAGGAAGCAAAATTTTCTGTAATGGGCCATACAGTTAATATTGTAGGCTTTGTCGGTCTAAAGAAAATCTCACCTCCCCCTGTGCATTCTCCTTTAACCTCACACAACACTCAAAACTACTTCCTACTTCGGATACTTCTGGCCTCTAAGTCTGTGTGTGTGTGTGTGTGTGTGTGTGTGTGTGTGTGCGTGTTTCCCCCAGACTAAATGATTCTCACATTTTCTAGCTACCAGCTTGGTGTCCTGCAATTCAAGTTAGTTCTGACACTATCTATCTGGAGTTAGTGTCAGATCCCACAGGTTAAGGGTTCAGTCTCACAAACCGCCCCATCCCACTTCAGATACCAATTGCAGTCCAGATTGTCACCTATGCTTCCGGCTGACCAGCTGTAAGTCAGAGGTTCCCTTAGTCTCTTCCTCTGGTTCAATGAATTTGCTAGAGCAGCTCACAGAATTCAGGAAAACAGGTTACTTATTAGATTACTGCTTTTTAACAAAGAATATTAAAGGATAGTAACAAACAGCTAGATGAAGAGATACCTAGAGCAGCGTCTGGAAGTGTCCTGAACACAGGAGCTGGTGTCCTTGTGGAGTTTGGGGTGTTTCGCCCTCCTGGAACTTTTGATGTGTTCTTATTCACCAACTCAGAACCCTGTCTTTTTATTATTTTTTTTAATTTTTTAACATTTATTTATTTTTGAGACAGAGAGAGAGAGAGACAGAGCATGAACGGGGGAGGGGCAGAGAGAGAGGGAGACACAGAATCAGAAGCAGGCTCCAGGCTCCGAGCCATCAGCCCAGAGCCCGACGCGGGGCTCGAACTCACGGACTGCGAGATCGTGACCTGAGCTGAGGTCGGACGCTCAACCGACTGAGCCACTCAGGCGCCCCATAACCCTGTCTTTTTTTTTAAATCATGGTTTCATTACATAGGTTTGATTGCTTGAATCATTGGTCATTGGTGATTGGGTCAGTCTCCAACACCTGGAGGTTGGGGTTTGGGGCTGAAATTTCCTTCTAATCACTGCCCCGTCTTACTGGCAACCTGCCCTGAAGCTATGAAGGAGCCACTTAGCCAAGAGTCATCTCATTAGCATACCAAGAACACTCTTATCACTTAGGAGATTCCAAGGAGTTCTGTGCCAGGAACCAGAGACAAAGACCAAAAAGTTTTCCATAGAGACAAAAGTTAGCCTTCTATTTATACAGATATTCTCCCCCTGGCACTCTCAGAGAGCACACAGAACAGAGCCCAGAAAGTACTTCTACTTAAAAAGATTGTTCCCTCCATAGAGCTAGCCTGGTACAGAAATTTAGCTTCAAGCCTAAGATAGCATTGAGTTAATAATCAGGTATGTAATATTAATTACTCTTCTCATTTTATAGGTGAATTGAACTCAGAGTTTAGTTAATAAATGACAGGTGCTAAAACACAGGACAGTAGACCTTAGTATAAAGCTATTTGACTTGACTTGAGAGCCAGGATTAACCACTTGACTAGAATTGAATTAGGGAGGAGTCAGGATTTCTAGCACACCCAGTACTTCATTTCCTTTCACTCATTCTAGAAGCCTACACACAAGTCAGATGACAGAATCATGAAAACATTCCAGAGATGAGTTTCCTCAAGGCTCCCTTGATGTCCCTGTTCCTCAGGCTGTAGATAAAGGGGTTCATCATGGGAGTGACTACTGTGTACATCACTGAGGCCACTGCCCTCTTCCTGGCAGAGAGAGAAGATGCAGAACTAAGGTAGACTCCAACACAAGTCCCATAGAATAAGCAAACAACAGACAGGTGAGACCCACAGGTGGAAAAAGCTTTGAACTTTCCACCAGTTGATGGGATTCTCAAGATGGAGGAGATAATTCGGGTGTAAGAGAAAATTATCCCTGAGAGAGGACCAACACCCAACAGGCTAGTCACTAAATACACCAGGACGTTATTGATCAGGGTATCAGAACAGGCAAGTTCAAGGATTTGAGCAAGCTCACAGAAGAAATGGGGGATTTTCGAGTCTGTGCAGAAGGACAGGTGCACCAGCATCAGACTGTGGAGCAGGGCATTCATAATGCTAATGAACAAGGAGAGAAGAATCAGCAGGCCACAGAGGCGAGGGTTCATGATGACCCTGTAATACAGAGGGTGGCAGATGGCCACATAGCGGTCATAAGCCATCGTAGTTAGGAGTAAATTGTCCATACATATAAAAACCATGAAAAAGTATACTTGAATGAGACAGCCTCCATAAGTGATAGATTTGCTCTGTGTTGGGATGTTCACCAGCATTTTGGGGACTATAGTGGAGGTGAAGGAGATGTCGACAAAGGACAGGTTGGAGAGGAAGAAGTACATGGGGGTGTGGAGGTGGGAGTCAGAGCTGACGGCCAGGATGATGAGCAGGTTCCCGAGCACGCTGACCAGGTACATGGACAGGAACAGCCCAAACAGGAGGGGCTGCAGTTCTGGATCCTCTGAGAGACCCAGGAGGAGGAATTCTGATACTTCTGTCTGGTTTTCTGATTCCATGTTGTTGAGGTGTCTGCTGAGTTAGAGACAGGAGTTAGTTACGATGAAACAGACACACAGACGTCACTTGCTTGAGAGACATCTTTTATTTATGCTTTAAATTCTAGTAATATTTAAACAATTCTTCCCATCAGGTTCGTCTACGCCTTTTTCCCTTCACCAAGTAAATATTGAGTGACTTCTATGTATCATCCATTTTTCTAATGCTAACATTAAAAATGAAGGGGTGCCTGGATGGCTCAGTCAGTTAAATGTCTGACTTCCACTCAGGTCATGATCTCATTCTCCTGAGCTCAAGCCCCAGGCTCTAGGCTGACAGCTCAGAGTCTGGAGCCTGCTTCAGATTCTGTCTCTGTGTCTCTCTGTCTCTCCCCAACTCACACTCTGTCTCTCTCTCTCTCTCCCTCTCTCTCAAATATAAATAACATTTAAAAGAAAAATTTTTTAAGTAAAATCTAGGATTAGATTCTGTAGTTTCTTCAAACAGTATCAGACCTGGTTAGATGACTTAATTTTCTCAGAAAATCTTAACTGTGTAGTCAACCCTATACTGCTTGACTCTGTTCATAATTGCAAATCTCAAGTAATCCTGGAAATTATAATCTGACATTCTCTATTGCCTTTGTGTGAGAAGTAACACTATTAACCCATTCCTTTAAATGTTCTCTATTTTACAATCACATCAAATCATTCTTTAAAAATTTTTTTAAGTTTATTTATTTTGAGAGAGAGAGAAAAGGGGAAGGTCAGAGAGTGAGGGAGAGAGAATCCCAAGCAGGCTCCAAACTGCCAACGCAGAGCCTGACATGGGGCTTGAAGCCACAAACTGTGAGATCGTGACCTGAGCTGAAATCAAGAGTCAGATGCTTAACCAACCAAGCCACCCAGGTGCCCCAATGTCAAATCATTCTATTGGGACCTATCTTTTTCGAAGGAATTTCTTTTGCTGGACTTGTGACTTGTCATTTATCATCAGCCTACAA
This sequence comes from Panthera uncia, assembly GCF_023721935.1. Classification (NCBI taxonomy): domain Eukaryota; kingdom Metazoa; phylum Chordata; class Mammalia; order Carnivora; family Felidae; genus Panthera; species Panthera uncia. The sequence goes on along the minus strand of NC_064816.1, from coordinate 6,371,557 downwards.
TGGATGAGAGACATTATAAGAAAAGGTTGAATGAGTCTTGTTATTGTGTCTGCTTAAGAAATGTCATATCCATAGGGGAAATTCCTATCTGTTCTTTAAAACAAGAATACCAAATGCTTTTTATGAACAACTGGTTATTTTCTCTCATAATTACATTCTTTCCCTTCCTTTCCCTTCCCTTCCCTTCCCTTCCCTTCCCTTCCCTTCCCTTCCCTT
>NC_064816.1:6353762-6371331 GCF_023721935.1 Panthera uncia | reverse complement strand
TTCCCTTCCCTTCCCTTCCCTTCCCTTCCCTTCCCTTCCCTTCCCTTCCCTTCCCTTCTGGCTTCTAGAAAGCTTAGAGCTGGGTATATGGGCCATGTCTAGAAACTCAGAGTTATTTTTATAGCATATTTATTTTTTTATTTTTAATATTTTATTTTGTAAGTAATCTCTAAACCCAGTGTGGGGCTCAAACTCACAGCCCCAAGATCAAGAGTTACATGCTCCACCAAGTGAGCCAGCCAAGTGCCCCTGTAGCATATTTCTTTTGACTAATTTTTTCTTGGTAGCCAGCCACCTTCTAGGATATGTCCAAATGGCAGTGGTTTTGTAATGATCCCCCACCTTCCAAGTACCCTTGAGTGCATTTGATTTTGTGCATCTTTACAGAGCAATTTTCCCATAGGTGCCAGCAAAGGGCCAGCACATCCTTGTGGGATACTTCAATGGCTCTCTACCCATTAAACACCCAAGTCCTCAGTGGCATTCAATTTCCTCCATGATCTGGCCCCTGTAATAATTACATATGGGATGATGTAGTCTCAGCAATTGCCACCTCATAAAAATAACATTCCAGGGGAGCCTGGGTGACTCAGTCGGTTAAGTGTCTGACTTGATTTTGGCTCAGGTCATGATCTCACAGTTCATGGGATGGAGCCCTGCATCAGGCTCAGCACTGACAGTGTGAAGCCTGCTTGGAATTCTCTCTCCTTCTTTCTCTGCCCCTCCCCTGCATTCTTGAGTCCTCTCTATCTGAAGGAAAAAAAAAAAAAAAAGAGTGAATAATTCTAGGAGCTGGTATGCAAATACATTATTGATAAAAATGTATCATTTTCTGCTTTAATCAAAACCAACCATCTCAGGATGTGAATTTGGAAGGATACATATTCATAATGGAAGTGGAGGGAGGGTGGAATGCATGGAGTCTTGAGAGAACAAAGGAGGTGACTGAGCATTTTTTCCTCTGCCCTCACACTGGCCTAAGTGGGGGGAGAGAATTGTTGAACCAGCCAATGCTAACATCAAGGCCACTTGACAGAATTGCAATCCACGGGATGGTTAATGGAGCAAGGGTAGGAGGACATCAGTCATGAAAGGGAGAAGTAGAGCAAAGGTCAAGGGACATTTCTGTCCTTCAAATGAATAGGATGCTCTATGCAGTAAACAAGGTAGAAGGGGCACCTGGGTGGCTCGGTCAGTTGAGCATCCAACTTCAACTCAGGTCGTGATCTCATGGTTTGTGAGTTTGAGCCCCGTGTGGGGCTCTCTGCTGTCAGCACTGACCCCGCTTCACATCCTCTGTTCCCCCCTTTCTCTGCCCCTCCCTCTCTCTCTGTCTCAAAAATAAATACACTTTAAAAAGAAAAGAAAAGGTCTCAGTGCTACAGACATACTCTAGAAATATTGGCTGTTCTTATTGCTGTTATTATTTTTATTAATAACAGTATAGTTGTTGTACTAGCCTTTATACTTGATCTTAGCCAAAAGACCAAGAAACAGTGTGGTAGTCTTTATGAAAGAGAAAATATTCAGCTTGGTTTAGGATGTTCCCTTTCCCTTGGTTTCCTGATACACAGGCTGTTAGCTTTTTCAATAGTCACTATTGCAGAAATATGAATGGAGGTTATACATTTGGAATTTTTAAAATTTTTTAATTAAAAATTTTCTTATTGTTTATTATTTCTGAGAGGGAGAGAGAGAGACTGAGAGCAAGCAGGGAAGAGGCAGAGAGAGAGGGAGACACAGACTCGGAAGCAGGCTCCAGGCTCTGAGCTGCCAGCACCAGCACAGAGCCTGACGTGGGGCTCGAACTCACAGACCACGAGATCGTGACCTGAATTTCTGGAAATGGATGGTGGATCCCCACCACACTGCCTGACAGTGTGGATGTACTTAGTACTACCAAACTGGACACTGGAAAATGGTTAAAATGGTACATTTTATGTTATGCATATTTCATTATGATTTAAAAATGAATTAATAAATAAAAAATGTTGAAGAAACTTGCTGATTTGCTTTTTTTATGCTCGTGTCCTTCATGGTGGTTTGAGAAATCAATTGCCCCTCATTTTTCACGCTTCATGGGTGGTTCTTAGGGAACAGAACTCAAGAAGCAGACGGATGAAATAGGTGAAGGGGAGTAAGAAGTACAAACGTCCAGTTATAAAAGAAATAAACCATAAGGACGAAAAGTACAGCAAAGGGAACATAGTCAATAATATTGTAATAACTTTGGTGAAAGATGGTAGCTATACTTGTCATGGTGAGCATTTTTTATTATTATTTTTTTATTTTTTAATGTTTATTTTTGAGAGAGAGACAGAGTATGAGTGGGGGAGGAGCAGAGAGAGAGGGAGACACAGAATTCGAAGCAGGCTCCAGGCTCTGAGCTGTCAGCACAGAGCCCGACATGGGGCTCGAACCCACAAGCTGTGAGATCATGACCTGAGCTGAAGTTGGACGCTTAACCGACTGAGACACCCAGGCGTCCCCACAGTGAGCATTTTTTAATGTATATAATTGGCAAATCACTTTGTCGTACACCTGAAACCAATATAATATTGTATGTCAACAATTGTATGTTTCATCTTTAAAAGAAACCCACAGATGTCTGTGTTCTACCCAAGAATTTCCCATTGAGTAGGTCCAGTATTTGCATTTCTAACATGTCCCCAGGTGATGCTGATATAGCTGTGTGGAGGGGACCACACTTTGAAAACCATTGCTGTAGAAGTTTCTAAAGTATGGTGTAGAATGAGCCCAGCTGGATTCAAATCCTGTATAAAGCCAATGAAGGAGGGGCGCCTGGGTGGCTCAGTCGGTTAAGCCTCCGACTTCGGCTCAGGTCACGATCTCGCGGTATGTGAGTTTGAGCCCCACGTCGGGCTCTGTGCTGACAGCTCAGAGCCTGGAGCCTGTTTCAGATTCTGTGTCTCCCTCTCTCTGTGACCCTCCCCCGTTCATGCTCTGTCTCTCTCTGTCTCAAAAATAAATAAACGTTAAAAAAAAATTAAAAAAAAAAGCCAATGAAGGAAATCCATGAACACGCTTGAGCTTTTGTTTGTTATCTGGGTAATGGAAATGAGAATGTAATATCTACATTCCAGGAATGCATATGAAAAGGAAAAATAAAACACACAGCAGAGTGTGTACTCACTGTTCATATTATTGATATCAGCATCACTGGAATTTAAGAAGATCCTGACACGATTCTTCCTTTTGAGTGGCATGTGTTGGAGGGTGTAGGGGGAAAGGACAGGAAGAATGAGGAAGTGGGAAGGAGAGAGAGAATAGCCATAGAGCAACATCGGTGAGTTGCAAGGAAGACCAACTTGAAATTTCTACTAGGACCCTTGGTTACATTTAGGGGCAAGTTGACTGGGGAGACTGGTCTCCTTTCCTTAAATCTCAGTGCCTCCTTCAAAGGATTGGATTTAGCATTAACAATGTGACCCTAGAGCAGACAGTTTCCCTTCTGTCATACCTGGGAAATAAAGTGGTGCATTGGAGCAGCCTGGAATCCTTAGAGAACTTTAGAAAGTTTCAATTCCTTTCAGTAGGGCATCAGTCGCTGCAAACTTTGGGTGAGGAAAAGGTGTCCACGGAGTCAGTGGCAATTGTGAATCCAGTGCCAGGGGACTTGGGAATATGCCAAGTAGTTAATAAAAATCCGGAGTTCCTTTAGACAACTATTCTCAATCTTGACCGTGGATCAGACTCACTTGAAGGGTTTCTTAAAACACTGGTTGCTGGATGCCACCCCAGAGTTTCAGCATGTCTAAGTGAGGACTGAGAAAGTGCATTTTAGGGACACCCAGGTTCAGTTAGTTGAACGTCCCAATTTCAGCTCAGGTCATGATCTCGCTGTTCATGAATTCGATCCGTGTATCAGGCTCAGGGCTATCAGCGTGGAGTCCACTTCGGATCCTCTTTTCCTCTCTCTCTCTGCCCTTCCCCTGCTCATGCTCTCAATCTCAAAAATAAATAAACATTAAAGAAAAAAAAGCTTTTTAAATAGAGTGTATTTCCAAGAACTCTCCAGGTGATACTTCAGGTAAAAATGGCTGCATCATTTTCAGGTCCCAAGGCAAAATGAAAACGGGGGACCCTTAGCTCATAAATTTCAGAAGGTGAGAGCAAAGCATTAAAGCAAGAGTGGGGTTCTCTGTGACTGCCCAGGCTGTGCACACATGAACCCAGCTCTGGCTGCTGGGCTGGAGACAACATTTTGAGAACCACTACATTAGACTTCCTACTTAATTAACCTAGGACTAACTCTACATGGGAATAATAATAATAATAATAGTAATAGTAAATTGTCCCTTTTCTCCAGAACTTACAAGGGATTTCTGTATCTCCAGGATGACCCCACAGAAGACCACAGGTGATGATGGAAGATGTGGATGTGGAAGACAAATTGACTTTTGAGAATTTCAAGCAGACAGTTATGTGTAGAGTTTCTGGACAAGACACATTTTCTAAGAAGTGACACGGTGTCTTCCTTCCTGGTCTGGTAGGTGTGAGATTGTGTGGATAGGGGAGAGGCGGTCTATTTACAGTTTTTTCTGCCCCTAGAGGTTTTGTCTCCAAAGCTCATTAGCCGATCTTCATTCCAATCCAATTCCTACTTGCCGTGAAGGGAGGAAACTACTGGCTTGTTAATTACCTGACTGGGACAAAAGGAATTTGTCCTTTCCCTCTCCTGCCTCTTTTGTCCCAGAGTTAAAGCTCACAGTCCAGGTCTGATGAAGATGCCCACAGCAGACACCGTCACCATTCACCACGCACCACTCGCTTTTCCAGGAGGCAGTTTGCCAAAACTCAGCCATTTCTGATTGTCTTCATGGTTGTTGCCAATCAACTCTTTTTTTTTTTTAATTTTAAATTTTTTTTTATTTTTGAGGGGGGGGAGGGGCAGAGAGACAGGGAAACACAGAATCTGAAGCAGGCTCCAGTCAGAGCTGTCGGCACAGAGCCCGACGCGAGGCTTGAACCCGCAAACCGTGAGATCATGACCTGAGCCGAAGTTGGTCACTTAACTGACTGAGCCACCCAGATGCCCCACCAGGTGCCCCAATTAAGCAATTATTAATTGGCATAAGTTTAACGCATCACAATCCTTTTTTTTAAGTTTATTTCTTTATTTTGAGAGAGAGAGAGTGGGGGAAAGGCAGAGAGAGAGGAAGAGAGAATCCCAAGTAGGCTCTGCATGATCAGTGCAAAGGGCTTGAGCTTCTGGAACTGTGAATTCATGCCCTGTGCTGAAACCAAGAGTCAGAGGCTTAACCAACTGAGCCACCCAGGCGCCCTGGTAAATTTTTTTTTAAGGGGCACTTCAAAGTTAGTAAGGAAAGATTTTCTTAAGGGGGACTCTTGCAACGGGAAGATCTGCAAAGAATATGCAGAACAGGGGAGGGGTGGGTGAACAAAGCTTTCATATGCAGAGGCCGGTGGCTTGGGAAAGGGACAGGGTGTGTCTTGAAACTCAGCAGACTGCGTTAAATACGTCACTAACAGGAAAGATGAGGCTGGAATGTTCACTTGGAGGCATGTCGGGGAGGGGTGGGGAATCTGGGCCTGACTTGGAGCAAACAAGTTATAGGGGGGAATTTCTCATAAAATTTAAGGTCCAGCCTTCTCAGTCGATTTATCCTAAATTATGTCAAGCTCAGAGTTTGATCAGTTTCATCAAGGTCTCAGCTGGAACATTAGCTCCTCAAAGGGTGCCTGTGTTGGGTCAACTACAGGTCAATTAAAAAAAAAAAAAAAGCCTACAATCGCTAGTTAGGCAGGAAAAAAAAAGTTCCTGTGCTCACCAGCATCAATCACTCACTATCCCTTTACGATTTACTTCTCTTGTCCTCTGTGCAGCTTTCTTACTTGATTTTTCTGCATAATTATTAGTTGTTTCTTCCACATTCCTGACATTTAGAATAGTGTATGGTATACAGTAGGCACTCAATAAATATTTATTCAGTGAATGAGCGCTTGATAAAATACCCTGCAAAGAGGTGCAAAGACTTAGACTCTCATAGGCAGCGAATCACTCTATTGAAATTTCTGAGTCATATCTTTCTGGATATTTAGGAAGTACCAAGTAAGCAGGAATTAGGTTAATCAGGGCGTATTCTTTGTTTTACCAATAAAGGCACCAATAAAGTGCCCTGTGAAAGTGTAGTCAAGGAGAATAGGGCGTGTCTTTTAATCCTTTAGTCCTTTCAGTTGCATTACCAGATAAAAGTCAGTGACCTTGTGAGTTTCTTCAGCCAGAAAGCACGCCGTAGGGTAGAAGTACGTGAACATCAGCCTGGCTCAAGCCCTTACCTTGATAACCTATGGATTTCTGTGTCTTGGTGAGTAATGGAACTTGCGGCAGGGGTTCCCCACTACCCTTCACTTTGTAAGGGAATTTTTAATTTGCAGAACGTTTGCTCTTGACTGAGGGCATCAGGGTGAACTTTGAGGTTGGGGTATCTTGTGAGATGGAATTTTCCAATTATTTATGTTGGGTAGGTTTTGTCCACAGGATATCAGGATGGGCAGTATATTACCTTTTAATCATGAGTTCTATTATCAAGGTCAGCTTTGTCCTTTTCAAGGGAGCTCAACTAAAATTACAATTCCCAATGCTTGAAAATCAAGAGATTGTAAAAAAAATAATGTAACTTCACTAAGATGTTATCTGAAATCAGAACTGAATTGACTACATGAGATGAGTTTTGCCCAGTGTTAATGAAATTTATTTCCCAGATATAACATAACAGGAAAATTAGGTATTAGCTTTGGTTTTAAATGGAAGGGATTTGGTTATAAAAAGAGTACTCTTACAGAATTTGAAGCTGTTTACCTAGATAGAATTCATCTTATTTCAAAAACTCAATATATCTTTTATTGTTGCATATATTTTAGCATTTTTTATCATTTAGTATGTTCACACTAAAAAGTTACTGGAGCGAGTTTTTGTTGCCCGTGAGTGGTCCACAAACAGTTATTACTTGCCTACACTGACCTTGTTACTACTGATAGCTCAGTCCCACAGATTTAATGACAAAAAAAAATTACTAAGTGTCAGGTCCCCTGGAGTTTATAGTCCAGCTATTAAGTGTGATAAATGAGGGTTGATTGTGAATTATTGTAAATGAAAGGATTTCAGGAGAGGACTTGCTTGAAGGGTTCTTGGAAAGAAAAGACCTTGAAGCCGCCATCTTAGAAATGACTACAGGACAGCTAGGGAGCGGGCTGGGGCCCTCGTGGGGCTGGGAATGGGAAAAGCATTGTAGCAAGACGGCTTGTGCGAAATCCCTGGAGCAGCCAGGAGCCTGGAGTGCTCAGGGAACTGAGCAAGACAGGACAGGGCTGAGAACAAAGCAAGAGAGGAGGAAGGTGAGCTAGATAGGGAACCTTGAAAGCAAGATAGGGATTTAATTCTAAGGCTGGGAGGAAGCCATTGTGAGTAGGGGTGGCCCATGATTAGATTATCTTTTTTTATGTTTTTCGTTTTCAAATTTTTTTCATTTAAATTGTAGTTAGTTAACATAGTGTAATACTAGTTTCTGGAGTAGAATTGAGTGATTCATCACTTCCACAGATTTGTGTTTAGAAGAGCTAGCTCTTGGAGGAAGTGAGGACGGAGGGCAGGAAGAACTAGCTTGAGGGGATGGAGATGGGATTAAGGATTAGTCCTAAGCATTTAGGAATGAATGACAGCGATCTAGACACTTGGTTTCAAAGTAGAATGAGGGATGGGGACAGATGTTGGAATGGATTCTTTGGAGACTCATTTCTTTACCCAGGATTCTGGGCACTTGATGTGGCTAGTGATGTGCCAGTGACTAGGTATAGTGTTTAAATAAGAAAAGGCCTCTCTTGTACTTTTGAACATTAGAGTCTAGTGGAAGAGAAAGAATGTAAGTAAGCAAAGAACTAAATATGTAATTATCAATTGTGAAGAAGGCTACTCTTAGTAGAATAGCAGCTCTTAGTAAGAGGAGATTAGCTTTACATGGGGGGCTCACAAAGGTGATTCTGAAAAAATGACATTAAAGAGACCGAAAAACAACAGAATAGAATTATACATGTAGTTGGGGAGATTTTTCTCTAGAGAAAGCACCATTATATGACTGATAGGATTTGGGGGTTGAGAGGGGTGGGGGAGGGGGAGGGGGTGTGGTTTGGATTAGTGTGGGTTTTGACCAATTTCCCCTATCCGGAGTAGTTTTAGTTTCAAGGGATTTGTTGCTGTCTTTGGGGGTGGGGGAGAGAGTGTGACAATATTTTTATTTTATTTTATTTTATTTTATTTATTTTATTTTATATTTTTTTAAAAATGTTTTTTTTTTTTATTATTATTTTTTTTTAACGTTTATTTATTTTTGAGACAGAGAGAGACAGAGCATGAACGGGGGAGGGTCAGAGAGAGAGACACAGAATCTGAAACAGGCCCCAGGCTCTGAGCTGTCAGCACAGAGCCCCATGCGGGGCTCGAACTCACGGACTGCGAGATCGTGACCTGAGCCCAAGTCGGCCGCTTAACCGACTGAGCCACCCAGGCGCCCCATAATGTTTTTTTTTTTAATGTTTATTTTTGAGAGAGAGAGGCAGAGCACAAGAGGAGGAGTGGCAGAGAGAGAAAGAGACACAGAATCGAAAGCAGGTTCCAGCCACTGAGCTCTCAGCCTAGAGCTCCATGTGGGACTTGAACTCACAAACCATGAGATCACGACCTGAGCTAAAGCGGGACACTAAACTGACTGAGCCACCCCGGCGCCCCTAAAATCTTTCCTTTTTTTTTTTTTTTTTTTTAAGGAAGACATCTTGTCTGGAAAGTGAAAGAAGTCATGATGGTGTTGGACTACTTTTGAATTCGTGGCAAAGAGAGGAACGATCCTTCTCATCATTGTCACTATTCCTCTGTGAAGTAAGATATCAGATCATTTGTTGTGGAAGAGGGAAAGTGGAGACCATGTGAAATTCAAAATCCCGGACAAATTGTGAAAAGAGTTTTGGATAACTAGAGGGTTAAATTGCCAGTGGAGCTTTTCCTTTAGTGTTGAAGGCCTGTTTAGAGTAGACAAGACCTCAAATTTTTAGGGCTTCCCATATAACTGGTTAGGTGGGAATCATCCAGGTAGGATAGACAGATGGCTGGAATTATCCAGAGCAGGGGTTACAGCAGGACAGAGAAAGGAACTGGAGGTTTTGGGAAATATATTATTGAAATGATGGGCCATGGCGTTTTATATGTAGTGTCAAGGAAATGGGGGTTATAAATAGCAACGTAATTGGAGGATGGACAGCTTGGATGCCTCTCTGAGGTAAAGGAGCAGGTGCAATACAGATTAAAAAGTGAACAGGGTAGAAATATAGCTACTATGTTCAGGGAGTTCAGGGATGCCCGACTTTTTGCTCTGGAGAGGTTAAGAGTCTTAGTGACGATAAATTCAAGGTTTGTAACTGAGATAAAGAAGCCACGGATGTTTGCTAGTTTATGCCCAAGAACATAGAATCCTCTTGAATCAAGGCAGAGAGTCAAAGAGTAGGAGTCAGGTGCCGATGACTCTAATGAGTCAGGTCTATGTGTTGGTGCCATTGCAGATGACAAACCAGTATAGTTGCTCAACGGAGATGGGATTTTTGACAAATGATGGGTAATGTGGTTTGGTGATATGGTAGATTTGCCTTAGGGATGAGGAAGATCAAGAACCCCTGCCATATTGCTTTGAGGTTGTCCAAGGCAAGGAAAACAAAGACCCAGGATCAAATCGCAAGTTTGCAGGTTCTCTTGTTAATGTTTCTTGATTTCAGAGCCCTGACTGCAGTGGACCATAGATGCAAGAAAAAGAGCATCCTGGGCATGTTTATTCAAAGACTTGCAAAATGGCAGCCACACATCTGTCTTCTGGATTTGGTAAGTTCCTAGGATAGATGCTCTTCACTAGAAATACGCGGTCTCTCCACCCCAGGTGGGTACAGAAGCAGGGAGCTGAGTAGCCACAGAGGAGAACTGGGAAGGCAAGGCTGAAATGCGAGGAGGTGGTGTGGAACTCTACAAACTCTTGGAGCCTCATAATTTGCTCATGTATGATTCAGTGCCCTTTGGGATTTTGGAGGAAAGACAATGCACATCTTGGGGAGATGGAAGAATATTTAAGGGTGGCACTTCATTATCCCATCCTTTTGTTCTGTAAAGTTGGGAAAGATAACTCCATCTTTCTGAGTTTCAGTTTCTGTGCCTAGGAAAATTGAGACTAAATCCATTCCTCGTGGGTATTAAGGCACCCTAGTTTCTGGCTCTGGGGGACAGGGCAGGTTGCTCTAGATAATATGCTTTGTGTGTGTTGTGTGTGTGAATGTGTGTGTGTGTGGGGGGGTGACTCAACTGATGTGGGGCAATTTCTAGGCTCGTGAGTGTCAACAATATTGGATGTGCCTAGACTCCCATGTCACCTTGTCTTTTATCTCTGCCTGTTCTAGACCCTGCTCATGCCCATGCGAGGGTCACAGAGGTGGAAAACATCCACTCTGTGTTACAGGTGAGTCAGGAATCTTTTTCTTTGTCCTACAATACAATTCTTTCCTGGAGTGAATGTGTTTCCTGCCAACACTCTGGAGTGTTAGCCTTAAAAATAAAACTTGTCAGTGATTTTACCAGCAGAAATGGGTTTATTCAGGAATAGCAGAGCATTGCAGTTTGGGACAAGAAAGCTATAGCAAAACTATAGGCAAGTCTGGAGAACAGAGAAGGGGAACCTCTTTCATAGAGGAATGGAGGGAGTTGGAAGGCTCCTATAAGCAAACTATCTATTGAATAAATTGGGAGTTCAATGTATGGTGGCTTTCCATTGGCTAAGTTGAGGCAGTCTCATTCCCTGGGCTGTTGCTTAAGGAGGAGAAAATCTTTTTTCCTCCTGCTGGGGTAGTAAAGGAAGGATTTGCGAGATCTGACTCTTCCGGTTGGGTCTGCAATTGACCACTAGGGGTAGGGGGCGAGAGCTCCCCCTGCTGGCTTCCCAACACCACGTCAGTGAGGTTTCCCTTTGAATTTTCGTAGGAGCCTTACAACCCATCCATGATCTTGAGACCTGATGGCAGCTCAGGGACTTCCAACAAAGTTCTTCCGCTACTCTACTATATACAATTTTTTTTTTCAGTCATATTTGCTGCCTAATGATGTTAGGGGAAGTAAAAGGATATAAAATGTATGGTCATTCTGTGTGGAAAAATATTCATTTAGCAAGTATTTTACCTGCAGTGTGTTCAAGTCTGTGGTGGATCCTGGAGATAGAAAGCGTAAGACTGTAGGGAAGCCTGGGTGGTTCAGTCAGTTAAGTGTGCAACTCTTGATTTCAGCTCAGGTCATGATCTCATGGTTCATGAGTTCGAGCCCTGTGTTGGGCTCTGTGCTGACAGCTCGGAGCCTGGAGGCTGTTTTGGATTCTGTGTCTCCCTCTCTCTCTGCCCCTCCACTGCTATGCTCTCTCTCTCAAAAGTAAATAAACATTAAAAACAATTTTTTAAAAAGAAGTGAGAGGGAAGAGGACTGAGTCCTAGGATTTTGAAATTACTATGAAAGAGGTCTTTCATTCTCAGTGAGGTCACCATGACCCTCTTCCCAAAAATGCTGGTGGGGTTGATTGCTGGTTGAGACAAAATGTGTTAATTATTTTAGAACTCAATAACCTTTGAGGATGTGGCCATGGACTTCACCGAGGAGGAATGGGTGTTGTTGAATCCACGTCAGAGAAAACTGTATAGAGATGTGATGCTGGAGAACTACAGAAACTTGGCATCGCTGGGTAAGGCTGACACAATTCCTTCCTTTATTTATTGAGTTTGAGCATGGATTTCTGGCATGCGTAAGTCCCAGTTACCTTGTGGTATAGGCTATAGGTTTCTTGTAGGTTTTGTTTTGTTTTGTTTAAAGTTGGCTTTTTATTTTCTTTTAAATGCTTATTTATTTTTCAGTGAGGGAGAGACAGCGTGAAGAGCAGAGAGAGAGGGAGACACAGAATCGAAAGCGGGCTCTAGGCTCCGAGCTATCAGCTCAGAGCCCAATGCAGGGCTTGAACTCACAGGCCATGAGATCATGACCTGAGCCAAAGTCGGATGCCCAACTGAGTCAGCCACCCAGGCACCCTTCTTGTAGGTTTTTGTAGATTTTTACATTTAAGAAAAATAGCTTGTATTAAGATATCATTTACCTACCCTAGTTTAGCCATTTAGAGAATACAAAGCAATGTGTTGCGTATGTGTGTCTGTTTTGTGTTTTTAGCACATGCAGAGTTATACCACCATCACCGCTGTCTAATCCCAGAACATTTCCATTGCCTTGCCTACAGGGCATTTCATTCCTCCTCAGTTTCCAGATCCTTGCAATAACTTATAGATTTGTCTATTCTGAATATTTCATATTAATGGAGTCATACCACATGTGGTCTTTTGTGATGTGCTTCTTTCCCATAGCATCATATCTAAGTTCATCCATGTTATAGCATATATCGCTACCTAACTCTTACTTATTGCTGAATAATATTCCGTTGTGTAAACATAACACTTTTTGTTTGTCCATTTACCAGTTGATGGACATTTAGATTTTTGGCACTTGCTACTATGAATAGTGCTGCTACAAATATTCATGTAATACAAGTTTTTCTGTGGACATATGTTTTCATTTGTCTTGGGTATGTGCCTGGGAGTGGAATTGCTGGGTCATTTGGTAACTCTCTGCTTAACATTTTGAAGAACTGCCAGTTTTCCAAGTTGGCTGTATTATTTTACATTCTCTCCAGCAATGTATAAATGTTCCAAAACCTCTACATTCTTGCCAACACTTATTTCTGCCTGTCTTTTTGTTTATAGCTATTTTAATGTTTTTAGAATGGTATCTCATTGTGCTTTTGGTTTGCATTTACTTAATGACTGATGATATTAGGCAACTTTTCATGTGCTTATTGGGCATTTATATATCTTTTTTGGAGAAATATCCTTTCAAATCCTTTGCCCATTTAAGAATTAGATTGCCATTTTTTTTCTGTTGAGTTGTGAATGTTCTTTATGTATTCAGGATACTGATCCCTTATCAGATATATAATTTTGCAAACATTTTCTTACATTCTGTGTGTTGCCTTTTCACTTTTTTTGTGGTATGGCATAAAGGTTTAATTTTAATAAAGTCCAACTTATTTTCTGGACTCTCAATTCTATTCCAATGGTTTATATATTTTTTAAAAGTTGGTTTATTTATTTTGAGAGAGAGAGCACAAATGGGGAAGGGGCAGAGGGAGAGAAAGGGAGAGAGAGAATCCCAAGCAGGCCGCCTGCACTACCAGTGCAGAGCCTGATGTGGGACTCGAACTCACGAATCGTGAGATCATGACCTGAGCCGAAGTTGGATGCTTAACCAACTAAACTACCCAGGTGCCTCTCCAATGGTTTATATTTCTATCTTATGCCAGTTCCATGCTGTTGGTTGCTGTCATAGCTTTGAAGTAAGATTTGAATTGGGAAATGTATGTTCTCCAACTTTGTCTTTGTTAAGATTGTTTTGACTATTCTGGATCCCTTGCATTTTCATATGAATTTTAGAGTAAGCTTGTCAATTTCCACAGAGAATCCAGGTGGGATTCCAATGTGGGAAGCCACATTGAATCTGTAGATCAATCTGGAGAGTTGCTAATTTAGCATTATTAATTATTCCAGTCCATGACCATGGAATGTTCTCTCATTCATAGAGGTCTTTATAAATTTTAATTAATTAATTATATTTAAAATTGAAGTATAATTAACATATATTATATTAGTCTCGGGTGCACAATAGAATGATTTCACAGTTTCATACATACAATGCTCATTAAGATAAGTGCACATACATATGCTTAATCTCCTTTACTATTTCACTCATCCACCCATCTCCCCTCTGGTAACCATCTGTTCTCTGTAATTAAGAATTTGTTTTGGTTTTGGTTTGTCTTTTTTTCTTTGTTTTGTTTCTTAAATTCTACACATGGGTGAAATCATATGGTATTTGTCTTCCTCTGGCTTACTTCACTTAGCATTATACTATCTAGATCTACCCATGTTGTTGCAAGTGGCAAGATTTCATGCTTTTTTATGGTTAATATTCCATTGTATATATATACCACATCTTACTTATTATCCATTTATTTAGTCAATGGACACATGGGTTGCTTCCGTATTTTTGCCATTGTAAATAAGGCTGCAAAAAACATAGAGGTGCAGATATCTTTTTGAATTAGTGTTTTCATTTTCTTTGAGTAAATACCTAGTAGTGGAATTATTGGATCATACGGTAATTCTATTTTTAATGTTTTGAGGAAACTCCATACTGTTTTCCACAGTGGCTGCACCAGTTTACATTCCCACCAACAGTGCAACCCTCTTTTTCCTCACATTCTGACAGATGTGAGGTGATAGCTCATTGTGGTTCTGAATTGCATTTTCTTGATGATTAGTGAAGTTCAGCATCTTTTCATGTGCCTGTTGGCCATCTGTATGTCTTTGGGGAAAAAATATCTATTGGAATGTTTGTTTGCTTGTTTGTTTGTTTTTTTAAGTAGGCTCCTTGCCCAATGTGGTCAAGAGTCACATGCTCTACCAACTGAGCCAGCCAGGCACTACTGTAGTGTCTATCTGGTTTTGGAATCGAATGAATTTGGAAAATTTCCTTCTTCTTCAATTTTTTTTAATAGTTTCAGAATAGATAATCACTCTTTAAATGTTTGGTAGTGCTTTAAGTGTTTGCTGAGCTATCAGCACAGAGCCTGATGCAGGGCTTGAACCCATGAATCGTGAGATCATGACCTGAGCCAAAGTCAGATGCTCAACCGACTGAGCCACCCAGGCTCCACCCCTCTAGTGTACTTTTAATTTAAGTTATTGGGTTCTTCATCTCTGATTGGTCATTTTTATATTTTCTACCCATAGAGATCTGTAGGTTCTGTTAGCAATGTATTGTAATTCTCAATGCCTAAGTCTTCTGTGAAATTTATCCTTAAGCGTTTTCTTTCTGATGCTATCATCAATGGAATTGTTTTCTTAATTTCATTTCCATGATATTCATTGCTGGTATATAGAAATAAAATTGATACATTGTATATGATTTTTTATCTTGTAACCTAATAGTTGTGTGTGTGTGTGTGTGTGTGTGTATTCTTTCAGATTTTCTACTTATAAGCTCATGACATCTGTGAATAGAATTGGCTTTTCTTCTTTCCAAACTGGATAACTTTATATGTATTTTTCCTTGTCTAGTTGCCCTGGATAGAACTCTCAATATAATATTGAATGTAAGTGGCCAGAATGGACATCCTTTTGTTGTTGTTTGTCGTCCATTTAGTCTATTTATAACAGATGATTTTAAATCTTTTCCTACTAAGTTCAAAATGTGGGCCTTTTAAGGGACATTTCGTTTTGGCTGCTTTTCTTAGCCCTGTATGTGTGGTATACTTTGTTTCTTTGCATGTCTCAATTTTCTCATGAAAATAACATTTTAGATGACATATTTTATCAACTCTAGTATCAGATGCCTCTGCCATCAAGATATATTGTTTTTATTATTGGTGCTTATTTGTTTAGTCACCTTTCTAGCTGAATTCCAAAGATTCTGTAATCCCTGCAGTGTTCAGTCACAGACTTTTCTCCTACCTTTTCTCATTAGAAAGTGCTTATTTTCATTTTTAAGCCTGGTTTCCTGGTCATTATAATTTAGTAGTCCAACAATGATTAGTAATGCTTTCTTAAATGCCTTGCCTATGTCTCTTCATGTCTTACTAAGTAGATCTGTGTAAGGAATCATGCCTTTAAGCTTCAGGTAACTTATAAGACAGGTTATTTTTCACTTTCTACTTGGGCAGGGTCCAAAAGTCAACCAAAGCTAAGTGACTTGGGTCTTAGCCATTCCTAGATCTTTCCTGGGCGTGTCCATAGCCTTGCTTGTGCACATAATTCTGGATCTCCAGGAACTTATTGGAGCTTTTCAAATTCCCCAAGGTAATGCCTTGGGGGTAAGAGCTTTTTTCCTGCTGAGCTCTGAGTAGAATCCAATAGCCACAACACTCTGAGAATATAGGTTTTCTAGGGAGCTGCGAGCTGAGAAAAATAATAATGACTGTATTCTGGGGCTGATTCTTTTAACAGAGCCAGATCTCTTTGTTGACTGCAAGGCTGGTGGTTTTTAACCATGATGCCATGGAGCTGAGGAGAGGGGAGTAGAAATAATCTGAAGTTAAAATGTCAAAGACCATCTTCTCTTACCAAAGTTCATTGATTTTTTTTTTCTTGGTTAGACATTTTTCCATTTGTTCTTTAGCTTTGGCTAATTTCTAGAGTTCTGAATTGATTCTATTTGTTTGGTCCATCATTTGTTTTTCCAGTGGGAGAGACGAGCTAAACGGAATCGTCATCCTGTCATTCTGAAAGTTGATCTCCCAAGTGCTTGACTTTTGCTTTGTCAGCTAGAAATTTGTTGTAATCATGTTGCTGCTCCTGAAGTCACACTTACCTATCTTCAGAACCTCAAAGATGAAGTTGTTACCACAGTTTTGTGGTGGTTTTTGTTGTTACCACAGTTTTGTGGTGGTTTTTGTTGTATACTGCATGGGTCTCTCATGTGCATTGTTCCCCATTATAGAAAAGCAGCTCAGCAGACCTGCTCTGATCACCCAGATGCAGCAGGAAGATGAAATGAAATCAGAGACAAGAAATCACCAAGATACTTGTTCAAGTGAGCAGTGGACATATATGAATGTTTTGTACCAGATCTGGTGGGGCTGAGAGGGAGGTATGTTATGAAAAGTCAAACAGGAAATTTAAACCAAATACCCTTTAAACTCGAGGAGAAAGCAGAGACCGTTTGGTGTGGGCTTATTTGTGTAACTTCAGCGTTCTCTAGTATTTGGCTTTTAACCTGTCATACTTTCTTATGTTCTGAAAGAAAGACCTGTCTTGCCTTTTAATATTTACATTTAGAATCACTGTCTAATTCTTCCCATTTTGCATATATAGCCTTGGTCTTTGCCTGTTAACATAATTTTCAGTCATGATAGAACGTTCCTCAGTAAATTATATAAAACACTAAGGCAGGTAAATATCATTCCTTTGATCAAGAATGTATTTTTCTTGCACATTGTCTTCCTAAGGTTAGGGTTTATTTGAAGAGAAGTCCACATGGGTCTTAGTTGTGTCCTAAACATCCCATCATTTAAATTTTTTTTTAATGTTTTATTTTATTTTTGAGACAGAGAGAGACAGAGCATGGACAGGGGAGGGTCAGAGAGAGAGGGAGACACAGAATCTGAATCAGGCTCCAGGCTCTGAGCTCTCAGCACAGAGCCCGACGCGGGGCTCGAACTCACAGACCGTGAGATCATGACCTGAGCTGAAGTTGGAAGCTCAACTGACTGAGCCACCCAGGCGCCCCCATCCCATCATTTTATATTCTAGGTTGTTTCTTACTTGTCTCAGATTGGACTTGGGGTTTACCTGCTTTTGCCAACATATTGTCACCACTTCTTTCCCAAAACTTACTTTCCCCCCAATTTGTTCAGATGGGATA
>NC_064816.1:6309641-6353752 GCF_023721935.1 Panthera uncia | reverse complement strand
GGGGGGGGATTCTCAAATCAATACGATTGATGTGATAAATCTTGTGATCATAACTCATTTTAACCAATAGGAACAAACTCATGGAGGCAGACCCATTGAACGGAATAAAATTGCCTTGTGCATGAAATCTAGCATTGCCCAGAATCAGAGAATTCATCCCAGAGAGAAACCCCATCAACGCCTTCACCCTGGGAAACCCTTTAGAGATTGTTCTCACCTTAACCCACATGACAGTGTTCATTCTGGGGAGAAATCCTATGAATGTAAAAAAGATAAAAATACCTTTATCAGGAGTTCTTTCTTAGGTGCACATGAGAGAGAACATACAAGAGAGAAATCCTATGAATTCAGTGACTCTGGCGAAGTCTTAAATTCAAACTTCTACCTTAAGAAGCATGAAAAAACTCACATTAGAGACAACTCTGTTCAAGGTAGGCAGTGTAGTAAAGTATTGCAGAGCCGCTCATCTATTACATTGCACGTGAGAACCCACAGTGGAGAAAAACCTTTTAAATGTAACCAGTGTGGGAAAGCCTACAGTTCAAGCTCTTATCTTAATCGGCACAAGAGAATTCACTCTGGGGAGAAGCCCTATGGATGCCGTGACTGTAGAAAAACCTTCAGAGATAGTTCACTTCTTAGACAACATGAAGAGATTCATTCCAAGGATAAACCCTACAAGTGTGATCAGTGCAACAAAACATTCAGTAGAAGGTCTAGGCTTAACACGCACAAGATATTACATACTGGAGAGAAGCCCTATGCCTGCAATGATTGTGGGAAAACCTTCAGTATTCTCCCGTACCTTAAAAGACATAAGAGAATCCATACTGGAGAGAAATCCGTTGTGTGTAACCTCTGTGGAAAAGCACTAAGTAGTGAGTCATACCTGAAGACACACCTGAGGATACATACTGGAGAGAGACCTTACAAGTGTGGTCAGTGTGGGAAAACTTTTAGAATGAGCTGTAATCTCATAGTGCACAAGAAGATGCATGCTGGAGAGAAACCGTGTATATGCAAGGTCTGTGGGAAATCCTTCAGGGACCACTCGTGTCTGAAAGAACACATGAGAATTCACACTGGAGAGAAACCCTTTGCATGCCATCAGTGTGGGAAAACCTTCAGAGTGAATTATTTCCTCATTTTGCACAAGAAAATTCACATGAGGACGAAACAATATGAGTGTAAGGAATGTGGGAAAGCCTTCAGTGGTGTCTTATCTCATAGGAGACATATGAAAAAGCACACCAGGGAGAAGAAACCCTTCAACTGTAGTGAGTGTGGAAAAGCTTTTAGGAGGAATGCATCCCTTACAATACACATGAGAACCCACACTGGGGAGAAGCCCTACGAGTGTGATCAGTGTGGGAAAACCTTCACTGTAAGGGGTAATCTTACCGTGCACAAGAGAGTGCATACTGGCGAAAAACCCTATCAGTGCAATGTCTGTGGTCGTGCTTTCAGTAAGCTCTTATCCCTTCGGAGGCATCATGAGAGCACTCATGCTGGACAAAACTCCTAGCAATGTCCCTGTGGAATAGTTCTTGAACTCTCGATCTTTATGGCATACAAGCAAATGCAGAGAAAAACTGGATGTAAAGAATGAGACAAGGCCTCTGAATAATCTGTGGGAGAAATCTAAGTTATGTAATGATTGTGATCAATCCTTTATTCATCCCATAGATAAGTGACCGCTTGACAACTGAGAGGAAAAAATTTTAGTATCTCCAAGGCTTGTTACTTGAGAAAAATAAATGCCTAATGTTTTAAGCCACCATATTTACAGTGTCTGTTCATGTGTGTCTTGGGAGGAAGGTTGTTTTATTTACAAATGACTGCTGTCACTAACCAATATAACCCACGTCAGGTTTAAAAAACTTTTTATATATATAATTTAAAAGTTGAATTATTACAGGGGTAATAATAGGGATATAGGTGTGTTTATCTATTATTATCTTTATCTATTTGATAAAGACTTTAAGTTGCATTTGTAGTTCATCCAGATCATGTCTCTTAACCTACCATTTCCTGACACAAGGTCTGAAATGAATCTTCCCACCAAAATTGTGAATGGTTGAATCTTTGAAATTCTATACTTTTCACAGCACACTGTTTCTACTTAAGATAAGTGTTAAAAAATTTACAACCCAATGAATGTCTGACAAGGTAGAGTACATCTCTACTAACTACTACACACACTGGGCGAGAACTAGAACATTATCAGCACTAGATCCTCCTTCACTGCTTCCTTCCACTCACTAATCACTCTAATTCCTGCCACCAGAATATATGTACTCTATGGAATCATGCATTTTTTTAAAAAAGATTTTATTTTATTAAAAATTTTTTTCACATTTATTTTTGAGAGACAGAGTGAGACAGGGCTTGAGCAGAGGAGGGGCAGAGAGAGAGGGAGACACAGAATCCGAAGCAGGCTCCAGGCTCTGAGCTGTCAGCCCAGAGCCCGACACGGGGCTCCAACTCACAGACCACGAGATCATGACCTGAGCCGAAGTTGGACGCTTAACCAACTGAGCCACCCAGGTGCCCCTGGAATCATGCATTTTAAGAGCTTCATTGAGATATACTTTACATGTCGTAAATTTCACCCATTTGAAGTATAAAATTGAGTGGTTTTTAGTATGTTTACGGATTTATTTGCACTATTGTACCTGATACGTTATCATTTGTGCCTGGCTTCTGCTCAATGTTGTCTTTATGAGATTCATCTATATTCTTCATTTAGCAGAATTTTATTCTCATTGATACATAGTTTTTCCATTGTACGAATACACGCAATTTATTCATTCAACTGTTCTGAATGTTTAAGGTTGTTTATAGCTGGGATATTTTACCTGCTATGAACATTCTTGCACATGTTTTAGTTCTCAGTTGTACCTGTTTTTGTTGGGCTAATATTTTAGGAGTGCAGTTTGTGGGTCATAGGGAATACACACAATCACATTTATTCAATACTACCAGATAGTTTTACAAAGTAGTTGTGACAGTATGTATGTCTGTAATCTTGCTAGTATTTTATATTGTCTTTTTCATTTTGGTTATTTTGATGTGTATGGCATAGATAGGACCATATTTTGATTTTTAACTTTTTAAAAATTTTGAACTAGTTTTGCACTTCCTAGAAAAGTTGAAAAGATTGTACAGAGTTCCTGTATATTCCTTTTTCCCAATGTTAATGCAATTCATTTTTAGGGTTTTTTTTTTTTTGGGGGGGGTGGTTTGTTTTGTTTTAGAGAGTGAGCACAAGCAGGGGAGAGAGGCAGAGAAAGAATCTTGAGCACTGTCCACGCTCAGCACCAGAGCCCAATGTAGGGATAGATTCCACTACCATGGGATAATGATCTAAGCTGAGATCAAGAGTCACGTGCCCAACCAACTGAGCCACCCAGGTGCCCTATGATTGTTGGTTTTGATGTCCGTTTTTTAGGCAACCTCCAAAAGTCCTGCCCAAGTAACTAGAAAATTGGTTTCTCTGAACTCTTTACTATAATAGAACTAACCTCATTCACAAAGGAACTTCAGTTAAAAACAAAAAAATTCTTAGAATGACGAGATGATCCGGTGAGATAAGCTCTGTATCCCCAGTCTCTGTCCTTGTGGGGACTTACACACCAATAATATCCGACTTGGAGAAAGCCGGGAATTGGTTTAATGAAAAACTCATCAGCTCTCTTAAGGTCAGACCCAAGAAATCCAAGAATTAAGTTTCCTACCTGGAGGTGAGAGGAAACGTGGGAAAAGAATGATGTATGTCTGCCCTCTTAGGGTCAGGAAATCAGTCACCCAGGAGTTCTTTATTTTTTAAAAAAAATTTTTAATGTTTATTTTTGAGAGACAGAATGTGAATGGGTGAGGGGCAGAGAGAGAGGGAGACACAGAACCTGAAATAGGCTCCAGGCTCTGAACTGTCAGCACATAGCCCAATGTGGGGCTTGAACTCACAAGCCATGAGATCATGACCTGAGCTGAAGTCAGACACTTAACTGAGCCACCCAGGTGCCCCCAGGATTTCTTTCTATGAGCTGTGCTCCATAGGGATTTGAATTGTCTTGCGGAAGAAATGACAGTACACATTTGGCTAATGAGGAGCTTTGGAAATTGAGCCCCCAGGGCCACAGAAACTGTAGAGTCTACCTGTGACCATTGCCCTCAAAGACCTGCTCAGGTCAGGAAACAGCACACCTAGGTCTCCTTCCGAGATGCTCCCTCGTGCCCAGGAGCCCAACTGACTTGGCCCACCTGCTCTTCTTGGGGACAGATTTCCCATCTCTATCCTTCAGTATCTAGAGGAAGGGTGAATTACTCATTGATGACTTCAAGGTAATCTGATGTGTTCTAATAAATTCTGTGCAAAATTGAACAGTTATTTAAAATCAGTCCATCTGGAGGACATCCAAGAAGTTAGAGAAGGATTAAGGATTAAGTAAGATTAGGTTACATTGAATTTGCAATTAGCTTTCATTTCTGGCTCCTACTTTGCCTTTTAAATTCCAGGGACTCTCTTTTACCACCTGAGCATGAATTCGCCCCTTCAAAAATTGGACAGATGACTCTACAATTCTCTGGTTTCCTCATTTTTTCTCTTTCTTTCTTTTCTTTTCTTTTTTTTTTTTTTTGGCTGTAAGACTGGGATGGGTGAGTTTGGCTTCTCAATTTTCCCATATCTGGTTTCAGATTTTATCCTTAGAGGAGAACTCAAGTCTTGTCCCTACCTCTTAACTGTGAGGACCTTGGGAGAGGAGGTTGAGACACATTAGTCTACCTTTCCAGTCTTTGAAAACCCCTGCAAAAAATATGGAATATTTTAAACCTTCAGAACAGCACAGTGAGCATTAATATAAACAGCCATACAACGACTGGTGGTATAATATACTATTATATTACCATATAATAGTAAAGTATTATACATACACATGAGGTCCTATTATTATATTTTAAACTGAGTTTTAGATCCAAGTCCCACACAGAAAGACCTTTCTTCGCCCTCAGACAGGGATAACTATCATTATGGACAAATCCTCTCTATTATTTATTTCCCTCCTCCCCTCCCAGAGGTTGCCACTAGGGAATTTGGTGGAGATTTGCTATGCGTAGTTTAACACTATCAGTACGTGTGAACGTGTCTCATAAATCTCTACTATAGGAAAAAATTGTAATAAACCCAAATGCCCATTGATGTGAGAATGTATGTTAAATTTGATAAACCAAATCTGCTTGTGTCAGTTTTGATAAATATAGAAAAGACCGTGATTAAGCCAAAATAGTTGCTAAATTGAATAGTTGATACTATGTCTAACAGATAGGAGCATGTAATACATAGAGTAACATAAGCATACGATGCTTGTGGATACATCATTACTCATATGAGATATTCCAGGGGAATGATACAGGCAAGACTTCAGGATCCTGTTTAACCGTGGGGAAGGGAGGTCAGTATTGAGATTGTGTAGGAATATGCGGGGGCTTCACGGAGATCTGCATTGTTTTATTAATAAAGAACACTGGGGGTGCCTTTGAGGCTCAATTAAGCATCTGACTCTTGATTTCTGATCAGGTCATGATCTCATGGTTCGTGGGATCCGTGCTAACAGTGTGGAGCCTGCTTGGGATTCTCTCTTCTTTCTGCCCCTCCCCTGCTCATGCACATGCTCTCTCTCCCTCTCAAAATAAATGAACTTTAAAACTTAAAGCAAAAAGAAAACTACAGCAGGTGTGGCACAATTTTGAATTTGATCATGCTGGCTGGTGGGCTTGAGCCCTTCATTGTCAGTTTGTCCTTATTTGGATACTTAAATAGAACATAAAACATGAAAAACTGGTTTATTTATATTTATATAAATTTCATCCTGCTATAGCTATCATATAGACTATTCTCCTTTAATGATTTTTTCTTAATATATGAAATTTATTGTCAAATTGGTTTCCATACAACACCCAGTGCTCATCCCAAAAGGTGCCCTCCTCAATACCCATCACCCACCCTGCCCTCCCTCCCACCCCCCATCAACCCTCAGTTTGTTCTCAGTTTTTAACAGTCTCTTATGCTTTGGCTCTCTCCCACTCTAACCTCTTTTTTTTTTTTCCTTCCCCTCCCCCATGGGTTTCTGTTAAGTTTCTCAGGATCCACATAAGAGTGAAACCATATGGTATCTGTCTTTCTCTGTATGGCTTATTTCACTTAGCATCACACTCTCCAGTTCCATCCACGTTGCTACAAAAAGCCGTATTTCATTCTTTCTCATTGCCACGTAGTATTCCATTGTGTATATAAACCACAATTTATCCATTCATCAGTTGATGGACATTTAGGCTCTTTCCATAACTTGGCTATTGTTGAGAGTGCTGCTATAAACATTGGGGTACAAGTGCCCCTATGCATCAGTACTCCTGTATCCCTTGGATAAATTCCTAGCAGTGCATCTCCTTTAATGATTTAAAACCATTTTTAAAAATTTAAATTTAAGTTAGCTAACATACAGTGTAGTCTTGGTTTTAGGAGTAGAATCCACGGATTCATCCCCTACATATAACAACCAGTGCTCATCCCCAAAAGTGCCCTCCTTAATGCCCATCGCCCATTTCACACATTCACCCCCAACCCCTTCAGCAACCCTCAAGTTTGTTCTCTGTATATGAGAGTCTCTTAGGGTTTGCCTCCCTCTTTATCTTATTTTTCTTCCCTTCTCCTATGTTCATCTGTGTTGTGTTTCTTAAATTCCACATGAGTGAAATCATATATTTTATTTTTTAAAATACTTATTTTGAGAGAACAAGCATGTATGTCTGTGCAAGCTGCAGAGGGGCAGAGAGAGAGAGAGAGAGAGAGAAACCCAAGCAGGCTGTCACCATGACCCTGGGATCGTGACCTGAGTTGAAATCGAGAGTTGGACACTCAACCGACTGAGCCACCCAGGTGCCCTCCTTTAATAAATTTTTATTTAATTTTATACAGCTAGCACTAATGTAAATATTTTGATTTTGCATATTTAAAATAATGAACATTTAAAAAATTAAGGATGATATACTATAAAATAATATTAAAATAACAAGGTGTACCGTGACTTTGCCATAACTTATGTATGTATTCCTATAAAGATGTTTATTTATGGGGTGCCTGAGTGGCTCAGTGAGTTAAGTGTCCTTCAGCTCAGGTCATGATCTCATGGTTCACGGGTTTGAGCCCCGTGTCAGGCTCTGTGCTGACAGCTCAGAGCCTGGAGCCTGCTTCCGATTCTATGTCTCCCTCTCTCTGCCCCTCCCCCACTTGCACTCTGACTCTCTCTCTCTCAAAAGTAAATAAACATTAAAAATTTTTTAAAAAGATGTTTATGTAGATGATTTCTTTCCTCTATTTCACTATACTGAAGGCTCCCAGTGGGGATTTGAGCAAATCCTACTACCAGCCTTGAGATTATATTCTCGAGGTGTCCTTCCTTGTCTCTCTGGCTTACTCTCAGCTTCCCTTCTAGACATCAGGACTTGTCCATAACTAAAACCAAAAGTGATAGGAAAAGTCGTTGCAAGGCCCCATACTGCTTGGTGCTTTTCATCTATTCATTTTTCATCCGCACAATAAATAACCTTTATGTATTTTTTTTAAGCAGTTGCCATTATAAACATGAGAAAATTGAATCTGCTCAGAGAGGTCCAGGGGCTTTCCCATGTCACAGATCCATGTTACAATTGGGGGATTCATGATTAAGCCAAGGAGTGTCTGGGTTCAAGTCTTAATTCCTAACATGGTTGATGGTTGTTTGTTTGTTTTATGATCCCTTGTCTTTCTTTGCTCAGGACCTCAATTTGTTAAACAAAGGGCTCAGTTTACATGGACTCACTGTACCATTCAACTGTACACATCTTGTGATTCTACAGTATATTTGAGGTACTGTTACAGAAATTCTTTCAGCTCATTACTTCATAAGAATGGTAGGCAGATGCTTAGACACTGTCAGCCCATGACAATCCTTTATTGCCTCTTTTTTTTTTTCAACGTTTTTTATTTATTTTTGGGACAGAGAGAGACAGAGCATGAACGGGGGAGGGGCAGAGAGAGAGGGAGACACAGAATCAGAAACAGGCTCCAGGCCCCGAGCCATCAGCCCAGAGCCTGACGCGGGGCTCGAACTCACGGACCGCGAGATCGTGACCTGGCTGAAGTCGGACGCTTAACCCACTGCGCCACCCAGGCGCCCCCTTTATTGCCTCTTTTGTGGGCATCAGGATTCAATTTCTCAGGAATCTGGATAAGGCAGATGAGACAGTAGAGGCTTGGAGCTGCTCCTGTGTTGGTCCACATGGGACTCCTCCCCTGGAGCAGGCACTAAGGTGACCAAACAAGGAATAATGGGAGGGGGGGGGGGGGGTGTCTGATCTATGGCTTACTCTTAAATTTTTCTTTATTTTAATTGAGATATAACTGAGATATAACATTGTAATAGTTCTAGGAATACAACATAATGGCTTGACATATGTAAATATTGCAAAAATGATTACCAAAATAAGTTCCAATAACATCCATCCTCACACATGGTTACACATTTTTTTTCTTATGATGAGAACTTTAAAGATAACATTTTTATATTATCTATGATATAAATGAAAGACCTGGATTAAGGCAAAAATAGGAGGGATCTTTGCTACTGCATAAACAGAGTTAATTTCCATTTCCAGAAACTGCAGTAAGAAAGGAAAAATTATGGGAGAGAAAGACACTGATGGGATATGCATTAAGGAAGTAAATAAAAGGGGAAATGGATCTATCTATGAATCTAAGCACAGAGCTTCACTATAATGACTTCCATGGACAATTGAAAAATTTTAGGAATTAATTATCCCCTTTCTTTTTATTCATTATGTGTTCAAAGAGTGTTAAGCAGAAAAGATCACGTATGTATATTTTATCTTTATTTTTTGCTATTTATTTTTTAAATTTTTAAATTTAATTTATTTTTTAAATTTACATCCAAGTTAGTTAGCATATAGTACAACAATGATTTCAGGAGTAGATTCCTTAATGCCCCTTACCCATTTAGCCAATCACCCCTCCCACAACCCTCCAGCAACCCTCTGTTTGTTCTCTATATTTAAGAGTCACTTATGTTTTGGCCCTCTCCCTGTTTTTAAATTATTTTTGCTTCCCTTTCCTTATGTTCATCTGTTTTGTCTTTTATTTTTTTATTAAAATTTTTTTAAAAAATATTTATTTATTTTTGAGACAGAGAGAGACAGAGGATGAGCAGGGGAGCATCAGAGAGAGAGGGAGACACAGAATCTGAAACAGGCTCCAGGCTCTGAGCAGTCAGCCCAGAGCCCGACGCGGGGCTTGAACTCACGGACCGCGAGATTATGACCTGAGCCGAAGTCGGACGCCCAACCGACTGAGCCACCCAGGCGCCCCTGTTTTGTCCTTTAAAGTCCTCATATGAGTGAAGTCATATGACTTTTGTCTTCCTCTGACTAATTTCACTTAGCATAATACCCTCTAGTTCCATCCACGTAGTTACAAATGTCAAGATTTAATTCTTTTTGATTGCTGAGTAATACTCCATTGTATATATATATATAATACATATATTATATATATATATACCACATCTTCTTTATCCATTCATCCATGGATGGACATTTGGGCTCTTTCCATACTTTGGCTATTGTTGATAGCACTGCTATAAACATGGGGGTGCATGTGCCCCTTCAAAACAGCATACCCGTATCCCTTGGATAAATAGCTAGTAGTGCAATAGCTGGATCAAAGGGTAGTTCTATTTTTAATTTTTTGAGGAACCTCCATACAGTTTTCCAGAGTGGCTGCACCAGTTTGCATTCCCACCAGTAGTGCAAAAAATACCCTCTTTCTCCGCATCCTCGCCAACCTCTGTTGTTGCCTGAGTTGTTAATGTTAGCCATTCTGACAGTTATGAGGTGGTATCTCATTTGTGGTTTTGATTTGTATTTCCCTGATGATGAGTGATGTTGAACATCTTTTCATGTGTCTGTTAGCCATCTGGATGTCTTCTTTCAAAAAGTGTCTGTTCATGTCTTTTGCCCACTTCTTCACTGGGTCATTTGTTTTTTGGGGTGTTGTGTTGGTAAGTTCTTTATAGATTTTGGATACTAACCCTTTATCCGATATGTCATTTGCAAATATCTTCTTCCATTCCATTGGTTGCCTTTTAGTTTTGTTCATGATTTCCTTCACTGTGCAGAAGCTTTTTATTTTCATGAGGTCCTCATAGTTCATTTTTACTTTTGTTTCCCTTGCCTCTGGAGATGTGTTAAGTAAGATTGCTGTGGCCAAGGTCAAAGAGGTTTTTGCCTGCTTTCTCCTCGAGAATTTTGATGGCTTCCTGTCTTATGTTTAGGTCTTTCATCCATTTTGAGTTTATTTTTGTGTATGGTGCAAGAAAGTGGTCCAAGTTCATTTTTCTGCATGTCGCTGTCCAGTTTTCCCAGCACCACTTGCTGAAGAGACTGTCTTTTTTCCATTGGGTATTCTTTCCTGCTTTGTCAAAGATTAGTTGGCCATACATTTGTGGGTTCATTTCAGGGTTCTCTATTCTGTTCCATTGATCTGAGGGTCTGTTCTTGTGCCAGTACCATACTGTCTTGATGAATACAGCTTTGTAGTATAGCTTGAAGTCTGGGATTGTGTTGCCTCCTGCTTTGGTTTTCTTTTTCAAGATTGCTTTGGCTATTCGGGGTCATTTGTGGTTCCATAAGAATTTTAGGATTGTTTGTTCTAGCTCTGTGAAGAATGCTGGTGTAATTTTGATACGTATTGCATTGAATATGTAGATTGCTTTTGGTAGTATCAACGTTTTAACAATATTTGTTCTTCCTATCCAGGAGCATGGAATATTTTTCCTTTTTTTGTGTCTTCTTCAATTTGTCATAAGCTTTCTATAGTTTAAGTGTATAGATTTTTCACCTCTTTGGTTAGACTTATTCCTACGTATTTTATGGTTTTTGGTGCAATGGTAAATGGGATCGATTCCTTGATTTCTCTTTCTGTTGTTTCATTGTTGGTGTATAGGAATGCAACTGATTTCTGTGCATTGATTTTATATCCTGCAACTTTGCTGAATTCATGGATCAGTTCTAGCAGATTTTTGGTGGAATCTTTTGGGTTTTCCATATAGAGTATCATGTCATCTGCAAAAAGTGAAAGTTTGACCTCCTCCTGGCTGATTTGGATGCGTTTTATTTCCTTGTGTTGTCTGATTACTGAGGCTAAGACTTCCAATATAATGTTGAATAACAGTGGTGAGAGGGACATCCCTGTCTTGTTCCTGACCTTAGGGGGGAAGCTCTCAGTTTTTCCCCATTGAGGATGATATTAGCATTGGGTCTTTCATTTATGGTTTTATAATCTTGAGGTATGATCCTTCTATCCCTACTTTCTTAAGGGTTTTTTTTATCAAGAAAAGATGCTGTATTTTGTCAAATTCTTTCTCTGCATCTATTGAGAGGATCATGTGGTTCTTGTCCTTTCTTTTATTGATTTGATGAATCACATTGTTTTGTGGATATTGAACCAGCCCTGCATCCCAGGGTATAAATCCCACTTGGTCATGGTGAATAATTTTTTTTTTTAATGTATTGTTGAATCTGGTTGGCTAATATCTTGTTGAGGAGTTTTGTGTCCATGTTCATTAGTGAAATTGCTCTATAGTTCTCCTTTTAGTGGGGTCTTTGGTTTTGGAATCAAGGTAATTCTGGCTTCATAGAAAGAGTTGGAAGTTTTCCTTCCATTTCTATTTTTTGGAACAGCTTCAAGAGAATAGGTGTGAACTCTTCCTTAAACGTTTGGTAGAATTCCCCTGGAAAGCCATCTGGTCCTGGACTCTGTTTTTGGGAGAGATTTTTGATTACTAATTAGATTTTGTTACTGGTTATGGGTC
Source organism: Panthera uncia (assembly GCF_023721935.1). Classification (NCBI taxonomy): domain Eukaryota; kingdom Metazoa; phylum Chordata; class Mammalia; order Carnivora; family Felidae; genus Panthera; species Panthera uncia. The sequence continues at coordinate 6,341,828 of NC_064816.1, read as the reverse complement.
TGTTCAAATTTTCTATTTCTTCCTATTTCAGTTTTGGTAGTTTATATGTTTCTAGGAATTTGTCCATTTCTTCCAGATGGCCCATTTTAATGGCATATAATGGGTCATAATATTCTCTTATTACTGTTTGTATTTCTGCAGTGTTGGTTGTGATCTCTCCTCTTTCCTTCTTGATTTTATTTATTTGGGGACTTTCCTTTTTCTTTTGAACAAACTGGCTAGGGGTTTATCAATTTTGTTAATTCTTTCAAAGAACAAGCTTTTGGTTTCATTGGTCTGTTCTATTTTTTTTTTTTTTTTTGGTTTTGATAGCATTGATTTCTGCTCTAATCTTTATTATTTCCTGTCTTCTGCTGGTTTGGGGGTTTATTTGCTGTTCTTTTTCCAGCTCTTTAGGTGTAAGTTTAGGTTGTGTATCTGAGACCTTTCTTCCTTCTTAGGAAGGCCTGGATTGCTATACACTTCCCTCTTATGACCGCCTTTGCTGCATCCTAGAGGTTTTGGACTGTGATGTTATCATTTTCATTGGCCTCCATGTACTTTTTATTTTCCTCTTTAACTTCTTGGTTAGCCCATTCATTCTTTAGTAGAATGTTCTTGAGTCTCCAAGCATTTGTTACCTTTCCAAATTTTTTCTTGTGGTTGATTTCGAGTTTCATAGCGTCGTGGTCTGAAAATATGCATGGTATCATCTCGATCTTTTTATACTTGTGTAGGGCTGATTTGTGTCCTGGTATGTGATCTATTCTGGAGAATGTTCCATGTACACTGCAGAAGAATGTATATTCTGCTGCTTTAGTATGAAATGTTCTGAATATATCTGTTAAGTCCTTTTGGTCCAGTGTGTCATTCAAAGCCATTGTTTCCTTGTTGAATTTCTGTTTAGATGATCTGTCCATTGTTGTAAGTGGGGTGTTGAAGTCCCCCACTATTATGGTATTATTATCAATGAGTTTCTTTATGTTTGTGATACATTTATTTATATATTTGGGTGCTTCATATTTGGAGCATAAATGTTTACAATTGTTAGGTCTTCTTGGTGGATAGACCCCTTAATTATGATATAATGTCCTTCCTCATCTCTTGTTACAGTCTTTATTTTAAAGTCTAGATTGTCTGATATAAGTATGGCTATTTTGGCTTTCTTTTGTCTACCATTAGCATGATAGATGGTTCTCCATCCCCTTACTTTCAATCTGAAGATGTCTTTAGGTCTAAAGTGGGTCTCTTGTAAACAGCATATAGATGGATCTTGTTTTCTTATCCATTCTGTTACCCTATGTCTTTTGATTGGATCATTTATTCCATTGATGGTAAGAGTGAGTACTGAAAGATATGAGTTTATTGCCATTATGTTGCTTGTAGAGTTGGAATTTCTGGTGGTGTTCTCTGGTCCTTTCTAGTCTTTCCTGCTTTTGGTCTTTTTTTTTTTTTTTTTTTTTGGTTTGTTTCATCTTTTCTCCCCTCAGAGAGTCCCTCTTAAAATTTCTTGCAGGGCTGGTTTAGTGGTCACGAACTCCTTTAATTTTTGTTTGTCTGCAAAACTTTTTATCTCTCCTATTTTGAATGACAACCTTGCTGGATAAAGAATTCTTGGCTCCATATTTTTCCAATTCAACACACTGAATATATCCTGCCACCCTTTCTGGCCTGCCAAGTTTCTGTGGACATGGCTGCTGCAAACCTGATTTGTCTTCCCTTGTAGGTTAAGGACTTTTTTTCCCCTTGCTGCTTTCATGATTCTTTCCTTGCTTGAGTATTTTGTGAATTTGACTATGATATGCCTTGCTGATGGTCGGTTTTTGTTGAATCTTATGGGAGTCCTCTGTGCTTCCTGGATTTTGATGTCTATGTCTTTCCCCAGGTTAGGAAAGTTTTCTGTATGATTTACTCACATAACCCTTCTACCCCTTTTTCCCTCTCTTCATCTTCTGGGACCCCTATGATTCTGATGTTGTTCATAATCATTTTTAATGAGTCACTGATTTCTCTGAATCTTAAATGGTGCTCTTTTGCCTTAGTCTCCCTCTTTTTTTCTGCTTCATTATTCTCCATAAGTTTGTCCTCTATATTGCTGGTTTGTTGCTCTGCCTTATCCATCCTTGCCAGTGTGGCATCCATTGGAGTTACAGCTCAGTTCTAGCATTTTTTATTTCATCCTGACTAGCTTTTACTTCTTTTATCTCTGCAGAAAAGGATTCTAATCTGTTTTCGACTCCAGCTAGTATTCTTATTATTGTGATTCTAAATTCTGGTTCAGACATCTTGCTTGTATCTATGTTGATTAATTCCCTATCTGTCATTTCTTCCTGCTCTTTCTTTTGGGGTGAATTCCTTCATTTCGTCATTTTGAAGGAAGAAAAGGAACTAATAAGGTAAAAAAACTAAAATTAAAAAAAAACACACACACAGAAAAAAATCAAATAAATGTTACTAGATCCTGGGTGGTTTTGGTCTGGTTATTGGAAGGAGCTTGATAGATTAGAGAAAAAAGGGGGAAAAACAGAAAAAAAAAGAAAAACAAGAAAAAAAAGGAAAACATTTGAAAATTTGAGAAAATGAATACAATAAAATAGAATAAAATGAAATGATGGAAGTAAAATAGAATTTGAAAATTTACAAAAAAGTAAAAAATATGGTAGAAAAAATAAAGAAAATATTTTAATAAAAATTGAAAATAAAAATAAATTTTTTCTCTTTCTGTATTCAAGAAAAAGAAATGAAAAGAAAAAAAGAAAATTGAATAGATAGACCAAGAGTAAAATATGATTGAAATTACATCGTTTTCTCCTAAAAGTCACTATGAAGCATTTTATAGTCCGTAAACTAAGCAGGTGGAGAGACTTATGGTTCCTGAAGAGCGAGGTTGGCCCTGTTGGGCGGGGCTTGGTGTAACGGCTCCATTCTCCACTAGATGGCGCTGCTTAGTTTACTGGGGTGAATTGTGGCGCTCATAGGTGTGTGCGCTCATGCGCGGGAGAGATGAAATGGCGTCAGGCAGCTACCCAGGCTCTAGTATTGGAATTCTGTGTCTCCCCAAGCAGCAATCGCACACCTGTCCTTTGTCTTCGGCTTCCATCCACTCCCCGCTCTTACCCTGTCCGTGAGCAAGCCATCAGGCTGCAGGCGGCACCTCCCTGCTGAGTTTTATCTCAGATGCGGCTTTGTTTCCCGACCCCTCACTTCTGAGGGGCTGCGGTTTTGTCCCGCTCACACCTTCTGGGGGAGGGTCTCACTGAGCAATGGCCGGTGCCGGCCGCACCCAGGACCGTTCGCAGAACTGTGCCGCCCCCGATGCCCAGAGACTGCGGCTGGGCGCCACCCCATCCCGGAAAAAGCTCCCATGATCTGTAGCAGCTGCGTTTCAGGGATTACGGAAAATCGCGACACGCATCTGGCACCAGGTTTCCCCTTAACGCCCTTGTTCCAGCACCAGCGAATGTGGCTGTTCTCCGGTCTGCCGGCACCTTTGCCTGTGTGGGGGCCGCACGGCCTCTACCGGCTGTCCTCCCAGCAGGGGAACCGCCTCTCCCCGTGTGGCCCGAAGCCCCCTGGACTCCACTCTGCTCCTGGGGATTCGCCCTTCCCACCAGAGCACCCCCAGGTATGGAACTGGAGAGTTTCGGACTCTGTGCTCCCCCTGTTTGTAGATTCGTAATGGCATTTAAACCCTCTCCTTTCTCCTTTCTCCCTTTTTAGTTCAGCCCCTGTGGCTGTTTCTACTTTTCTACTTTCTCTCCAGCTGCTTTGGGGGGGGTGCTTTTCCCATACTCTCCCCCATCTCTGTCCTCTCTGCACAAGCAAAAACAACTCCCTGCCCTCTGCGGCTTCTCTCTCCCCCAGTTCACTTCTCCACCTGGTGTACCTGGTGAGTTCTGTGGTTCAGGTCATGCAGATTGTTGTTAATCCTCAAATCAGTTTTCTAGGTGTGCAGGATGGTTCAGTGTTGATCTGGCTGCATTTCATGAACACAAGATGCAAAAAAATCTTTCATGCTCTCTTTTTTTTTATTTATTAATTTTTTGGTGCAAAAAGGTGATTAAAAAATTCTTTTAATGTTTATTTATTTTTGAGAGAGAAAGAGTGTGAGCATGGGAGGGGCAGAGTGGGAGGGAGACAGAGGATCTGAAGCAGGCTCCAGGCTCTGTGCTGACAGCAGAGAGCCCGATGTGGGCTTGAACTCATGAACCATAATATCATGACCTGAACTGAAGTCGGATGCTTAACACTGGCTGAGCTACCCAGGTGCCCCAAAAGGTGATTTTATTAAAGCATGGAGACAGGACCTATGGGCAGAAAGAGCTGCCCATGTGTGTTTATTTTAGAAATTACCAGTGAGGAAGAGGTAAGAAGCTTCTATAATTGTCATTTTTTTTCTCCTGAATATAAAGATAATTAGATAAAACACACTCAAATGTTATCTTTTACATGTACCATGCCAAATATTTTGCATTTATTATTTTAAATCCCAACATTACCCTGAAAGTGTAATTATCCAGGTGTATTTGCTTCTATTTCCTTCTTTTTCTTCACCAGCCTTTCTGGGGGGCTCGAATGTTCAGAGGCCTCCATATCAGGCAGGGTTAGCTAATTAAGAGATACTTTCTCTTTAGGACTATGAGGATGCACATTTAACAATTTTATTTATTTGCATAAGACCCCTTATATATCATTCTCTCTCCCACTATTCTGTTTAAAAAAAAAAAAGGGGGGGGCGCCTGTGTGGCTCAGTCGGTTAAGCGGCCGACTTCGGCTCAGGTCATGATCTCGCGGTCCGTGAGTTCGAGCCCCGCGTCGGGCTCTGTGCTGACAGCTCAGAGCCTGGAGCCTGTTTCAGATTCTGTGTCTCCCTCTCTCTGACCTTCCCCCATTCATCCTCTGTCTCTCTCTGTCTCAAAAATAAATAAACGTTAAAAAAAAAAAAAGCTTCACTCTAGCTTCAGAGAGGAACATTTGAGAAAATTGCAGCAACGTATTTTCCCAGCATACTTATTTTTCTTTATCCTGTAGGGTAAGAGTCAAGGAATTTGTGAAACATTTTTTTTTTTTAATTTTTTTTCAACGTTTTTTATTTATTTTTGGGACAGAGAGAGACAGAGCATGAACGGGGGAGGGGCAGAGAGAGAGGGAGATACAGAATCGGAAACAGGCTCCAGGCTCCGAGCCATCAGCCCAGAGCCTGACGTGGGGCTCGAACTCACAGACTGCGAGATCGTGACCTGGCTGAAGTCGGACGCTTAACCGACTGCGCCACCTAGGCGCCCCTGAATTTGTGAAACATTTTAAATCCACCACTACCATGAGTAGCAAGGTCACATATTCCAAATGAGACAACTGCAAGATTGTGGGCCCCCAGCAGCCTGGTTCCCTGAGTGTGGCACGGGACCCCTGTGCCCAGTGTCTGTTAACATCAATGACATATGCGCATCTGTCTAATTCGTGACAGATTCACACAAGCCTCCCTTTGATCTGGCAGAATTTTCTAAACTTGATTTCAGGCCCTGCAGATGTGCTCTGTTTTGATGTTAGTCAATACACCCTACGAGGGAGCAGACAGGCATGGGAAACTGAAGATCAAGGCATTGACGAGTATAGAGCAACTTTCATGCCTAACCTGTTAAGGGAGACCTGAATCTGTGAGGTTCATTTCAAAAGGACTCAGGAGGCAAGACGAGGAGTGTTGACTGACCAAAGATGATACATGATATACAATGTTCATTTTTGGATAATGCTGAAAAACAGTTTATTGTTTGAACAAGTGATGAATGCAGGACTCAAGATGTATCCTGCCTTCTAAGAACACAACCCTCAGGGGACCACCTATTTAATTAGGGAGCGTTACTCTTTTATGGAAGTATTTTAGCCAATAAATGAAGACAGAACTAGAATGTCAGCTTTCTGTGACTCCCAGCGGATTAGTGGATCCAGACACTAGTTATTTCAAGAAGCAAGACAGTATATATCTAAAGACATACTTTAAAATGTTTGCACCCCCCCATCAAAAAACAATTGAGCCTCAACCTAATTAGGCTTCTAGACTAGAGGTAGGCAGCCTTTTTCAGTAAAGAGCCAGATGGTAAATATTTTAGATTTGTAAGCCTCTGTCACAAGTACTCAACTCAGAGGTAGCATACAAGCTACATGCATGAGGTATAAATGAATGGTTATGTTCCAATAAACCTTTATTTACTATATCTTGTCCATAGGGCTGTATTTTCTCAAACTGTATTCCAGAGTACAACCTCAATGATTTTATTCTATTTTTTTTAACGTTTATTTATTTTTGAGACAGAGAGAGACAGAGCATGAATGGGGGAGGGTCAGAGAGAGGGAGACACAGAATCTGAAACAGACTCCAGGCTCTGAGCTGTCAGCACAGAGCCTGATACGAGGCTCAAACTCACGGACCGCGAAATCATGACCTGAGCCGAAGTCAGACGCTTAACCGACTGAGCCACCCAGGCGCCCCATCAATGATTTTATTCTAGAATTATTTACTTGGAGGCATCTTAACAGGATTTTTCAGTCCTCTTTTCTACTCGTTAAGTACCTCTACTTGACAAAGAATTGTAGAATATAAGAACTTGGGACAGGATGGTGTGTGTGTGTGGGTAAGTGTTGAGGGAAATGCAAAGCAAGAAAGGGAGAGGAAAAGAGATGGGAGAGAGGGACGCAGGAGAAAAAGATAGATGTATTTAAGAAAGTTTCTCTTAAGTTTTGTTTTCTTGTCACCTCCATCTTTTCTATCAAACCCCTCAGGAACATGAAATCAGGAAACTTCTCAGCTACTACAGAATTCCTCCTCCTGGGACTGTCAGAGGATCCACAACTGCAGCCCTGCTATTCTGTGTGTTCCTGTCTATGTACCTGGTCTCTGTGTTCGGGAACCTACTCATCATCCTGGCCATTGTGTACGACTCCCACCTCCACACCCCCATGTACTTCTTCCTCTCCAACCTGTCTTTTGTTGACATCTGTCTCACCTCCACTACCATCCCAAAGATGCTTGTGAACATCCAGACACAGAGCAAATCCATCAGTTACACAGGCTGCCTCACCCAAATCTGCTTCATCCTGACTTTTGCTGGATTAGAAAATGGAATTCTGGTAATGATGGCCTTTGATCGATTTGTGGCCATCTGTCACCCATTGAGGTACAAGGCCATCATGAACCCCAAGCTCTGTAGGCTGTTGGTTCTGCTGTCTTTCCTCATTAGTGTTCTGGATGCCCTTCTCCACACTTTGATGGCACTAAGGCTGTCCTTCTGCACAGACCTGGAAATTCCCCACTTTTTCTGTGAATTAGCTCATGTCCTCAAGCTTGCCTGTTCTGATATCCTCATCAATAACATCCTTGTGTACTTAGTGACCAGCCTGTTGGGTGTTGTACCTCTCTCTGGGATAATTATCTCTTACACTCAAATTGTCTCCTCTGTTCTGAAAATCCCATCAGCTGGTGGAAAGTATAAGGCATTTTCCATCTGTGGGTCACACTTAATAGTTGTTTCCTTGTTCTATGGGACAGGTTTTGGGGTATACCTGAGTTCTGCAGCTACTCACTCCTCCCGGAAGAGTGCAATAGTATCAGTGATGTATACCGTGGTCACCCCCATGATGAACCCTTTTATCTATAGTCTGAGGAACAAGGACATGATGGGGGCTTTGAGGAAGCTCATCTCTAGAATATCAGCTTCCCATTAATATGTCAGCTGCTTTGGGCTTACACACACTCCTGCAATTTGACAGAGAAATAATGTGCAATCCAGAAAGCCTGACCAACATTGAATATATGAAACCAGAGGTCAAGTGGTGAGGGTAAGAATTTTGGAATCAGACCAGCTGGGTTTGAATCCTACCTCTGCTGAAACATAGCCATGTGACCTTTGACAATTTATTTTAACTCTCTAAACTCGGTTTCCTCGTCCATAAAATTGGCATGATTATATTAGTTTATATTTGGAGGGGGTGTGAGATACTTCAACTCAATCAGTAAGGATGCATGCCTTCAACTATAATAAAGCAAAATTCTCAACTCCAATAGGGTCAGATGATAAAAACAATTATCTTTCCTTACAAAAACTTCAGGGATGGGGCACCTAGGTGGCTCAGTCTGTTAGGTGTCTGACTTCGGCTCAGGTCATGATCTCACTGCTTGTGAGTTTGAGCCCCGTTGAGTTCGAGTCCTGGGTCGGGCTCTGTGCTAACAGCTCGGAGCTTGAAGCCTGCTTCAGATTCTGTCTCCATTTGTCTGCCCCTGCCCTGCTCTCTCTCTCTCCCCCTCCTCAAATATAAAAATAAATAAATAGATAAAACTTCAGGGATATTGTAGGTCCAGGCAGAGAACCACAGGGCTGCATTTCACTCTGCCATGGGTTGGCTTTTGCCTACAGTCGTCTTCCTGGTGGTCCCTGATGCCTGCAACAGTGCAGAGACCTTTCAGACCCAGAAATGAAAACCAACAGCCTCTCCTTGGGTTTCTTTTCAACACAAACATAATCGTTCCAAGGAGACATCCAGAAGGCATTGTTTTTATCATGAGCCCAAATTGAGATAAGTGTCCTGTATTGGTGTCGTATTGCCATTGTAACACCTTACCACAAGCTTAGCAGCTTAAAACAACACGAATGAATTCTGTTGCTGTCTGAAACCAGCTACATGAGCTAAAGTCAAAGTGTTAGGTTCCTTCTGAAAGCTCTTTTGAGAAAAAGCTATCATTTAATTGGTACAGAATTTCTGCTTGGGATGATAAAAATGTTCAGGAGATGGATAGTGGTAATAGTCATACAACATTGTGAATATTCTTAATGCCATGGAATTGCACACTTAAAATGGCTGAAATAGTAAATTTTATGCTATACATTTTTTACTACTCCTCCTCCCCCCTAAAAAAATTCATTCCAATGTACCAAAGCGTTAAACACAAGAATCAGAGGGGTTAAATATTTCAGAAGATGATATAAGAAAATATTTTTATTACCACAGAGAAATTAAGCATTTCTTAAAAGAATGAGCACAATCCAAAAGGTAAAGACTAAGAAATTCAAGCACTTTGGGGCAGCTGGGAGGCTCAGTTGGTTAAGCATCTTACTTCAGCTCAGGTCATGATCTCGCGGTTCGTGGGTTCGAGCCCTGCGTCGGGCCCTGTGCTGACAGCTCAGAGCCCGAAGCCTGCTTCAGATTCTGTGTCTCCCTCTCTCTCTGCCCCTCCCCAACTCACGCTCTGTCTCTGTCTCTCAAAAATAAATAAATGTTAAAAAAATGTTTAAAAAGAAATTCAAGCACTTTACAAATGAGCCACTAAAGCAAGTGACTCATTAAGTGAAAATTCAGAAATGTTCTTTCAATATCACAAGAATAAAAAAGCAGGGAAAATAAACTTCCCCGAAATATTTCCTGATGAGATCTTGCTCACCCTGCCAGTATCAATATGATTTTAATAGCACAGACACACCTATTAATATGTTCCAGCACAATAAAAAATCAATCCTTTTCTTCCCTCCCCTGGTAACCACATTCTACTTTCTGTCTTTATGAATTTGCCTCTTCAAGTTACCTTAAACTAAAATTATACAATATTTGTCCTTTTTTATCTGGCTCATTTCACTAATGTTTTCAGGGTTCATCCGTATTGTAGCACCTGTCAGGATTTCATTCCTTCTTATGGCTGAATTATGTATATATGGTTCACACCTACAATTCTCAGGCTTCCTGATATCATTGATTACATACAGATGCCATTGGTTCTATCTTAAAATTTTTTTTAAATGTTTTTTCATTTTTGAGAGACAGAGACAGATTGTGAGCAGGGGAGGGACAGGGAGAGAGGGAGACAGAGAATCTCAAACAGGCTCCAGACTCCAAGCTGTCAGCACAGAGCCCCATGCGGGGCTTGAACTCACAAACTGTGAGATCATGACCTGAGCCAAAGTGGACCCTTAACCAACTGAGCCACCCAGGTGCCCCCATTGGTTCTATCTTTAAAAAAAGGAAGACTGGAACTCAGCCAAGGAGGTCATGTCCACATTTGCAAGCTCTGTGATATAGATGTGAGCAGAAACAGGTAGAGAAATGAGTGGTGAACACCTAGACTCATAAGGTCAACCATCTGGAATTCCTCATTTCTATTGTTTTAGTCTTAAGAGAATTTGCACTGCCTTGGGATCAGAATGACAATATAATTGTTTGGCTAATGAAGAGCTTTGGGTATTGATCCTCCAGAGGCACAGAGACTATAAATTGTGACATCCTCACTCAACAGCCCTGCCACAGTAAAGACACAGCATACCTGTGTCTCATCCCAGCAATGATCCCTTTCGCCCAGGGGCCTGGTGCTTCACTTGGTCCCTTTCCTCTTCCTATGGATAGAGCTCTGGTCTCTATCATTCAACACCTAGCAGAGACGACCTGCATTATTCCACAGTGATGTCACCTAGGTAAACCGATGTCCCATAGTATTTGGAAATGAGGGCCTGTATTTTACTACGTTTATCCAGCAGAAACTTTGAGAAGAGTACATACATAAAAGGATTAAAATCAAGATATCTGTTTGCCTCCTTCCTGTCTTCTATCTTGTTGACATGTTCCCTTGTATCTTTCCTCCAATCCCCAAATAGTTATCATTCTGCCAGTCCCCTATTCTCTCTCTATAAGGAAATACTATTTTCCTTCTCAGTAAGAACATGCTCATTTGCAAATACGGTGATTGTTACCAAGAGGTAGCTTGGGCATTTTCCCTCTAACTTTTAATTCCTTATCTCTTTGCCAGGCTGTGAGGTCTCTGTGGAAGGAGCTGGAGATCCAGATAGACTTATCAGTCTGATTACCTGTTTCTTGTAATAAAGCTATCAAATGGTTTTGTATTTTATTTTACTTTTATTTATTTTTTTTAACATTTATTCATTTTTGAGAGACAGAGAAAGAGTATGAGCGGGGAAGGATCAGAGAGAGAAGGAGACACAGAATCCAAAGCAGGCTTCAGGCTCTGAGTTGTCAGCACAGAGCCCAATGTGGAGCTTGAATTCATGAATTGTGAGATCACGACCTGAGCCAAAGTCAGATGCTTAACCGACTGAGCCACCCAGGTGCCCCCAAATGTTTCAAATGATCAAAACAGAATGAGTAGTGTAATTTTAAAAATGACAACTCCTCAACGCTTTCCAGAATTAACAAATGTTTACTCGTTGCTTTACTAACTTTAAATCTTTCTTCAAAATAACAAAATAATATGCATAAAGAAGGCATCTCTCCACTTAAGTCTTTCCTTTCCCAACATGGTGCTTGCATTTGGTGATACTCCTGCTTGCCCAGGAATCAACATTTCATTGCCTTGTTACCACATCATTTCCATCAGATTCATCAACAATATGGAACTCAGAAATGAAACAAGCATTCTAGAATTTCTTCTCATGGAAGTGACAGAGAATCCAGAACTGCAGTCCCTCATCTTCAGCCTGTTCCTGTCCATGTATCTGGTCACCATCTTGGGAAATCTGCTCATTGTCTTGGCTGTTAGCTTGGACTCCCACCTCCACACCCCCATGTACTTCTTCCTCTCCAACCTGTCTTTTGTTGACATCTGTCTCACCTCCACTACCATCCCAAAGATGCTTGTGAACATCGAGACACAGAGCAAATCTATTAGTTACACAGGCTGCCTCACCCAAATCTGCTTTGTCTTGGTTTTTGCAAGTTTGGACAGTTGTATTCTTTCAGTAATGGCCTATGATCGCTATGTGGCCATTTGTCATCCACTGAGGTACAATGTCATTATGAACTTCCATCTCTGTGGCCTTTTGGTTCTTCTTTCCCTGTTTATTAGCATCATGGATGCCCTGGCGCACAGTCTGGTGGTGTTGCAGCTGACCTTCTGTGCAGACCTTGAAATCCCTCTCTTCTGTGAAGTTGTTCAGGTCATCAAGCTCGCCTGTTCTGACACCCTCATCAATAACATCCTGATATATTTTGCAACTAGTATATTTGGTGGTATCCTTCTGTGTGGAATCATTTTCTCTTATACTCAGATAGTGTCCTCTGTTTTGAGGATGCTACCAGCAGGTGGAAAGTATAAAGTACGTGTGGGTCTCACCTCTCAGTTGTCTTTGTTCTATGGGACAGGTTTTGGAGTCTACATTAGTTCTGCCCTTGCTGACTCTTCCAGAAATGCTGCAATGCTTTCAATGATGTACACTGTTGTCCCTCAAATGATGAACCCTTTCATCTACAACCTGAGGAACAGGGCATGAAGGGAGCCTTGAGGAAACTGATAAGTAGAACTTCTCTTCTGTGACTGTGTTATCTGCGTGGACTGGGGTTTCTAGAATGAGTCAAGGTGACAGAAATATTGGGTGAGCCAGAATGCCTGATTCTTGCATCCCCAAGTTCTTCTAAAATGACTATAGAACACGATGGGTAGTTTCATCTTAACTTTGGGTTGAAACTTTATTTGTTCTTTGTACAGTTCTGTGATGTTTCAAGAATGAGTTCCATTGTCAAACTCAGTTTCTTTGGTCAGGTCCATAAAGCTGAACACAAGGTAGGGCATTTAGTGATTTTGTTTCAACACTCAAAGAAAAGAAGTTGGATGGATCATGGAGAGGATCCAAATAAGTCTGTTGTCATAGAGACAAAATTCTGCCAATTCCACAGATTATTATACTTTTTGAACTGCACCTCGAAAATAAGCCTGCTATGACACACAGGAGGAGCTGATCTTTTATACCTAATTTGGCAATTGCCTGAGTGATCACTGGTAAACTGTATCTGTGCAAAGACACTATCAGCATCTACTACACTCAGTTTCATCATCTGTAAAATTGCTATAATCTGATTATCTCAGTGGCTTGAGATGATAGTGAAATGATTTATCTTAATTAGTAAACAAAACAAAACAAAACCCTTTGTTCCTGCTAAAAGAAAGTAACTGTGCCTCTAAAAGACACAAGCAATAAAGAATGTTATATATATATTTTTAAGTTTTTATTTTAATTCCAGTTAGCTAACATATAGGGTTATATTAGTTTCAGGTGTACAATATAGTGATTCAACACTTCCATACATTACCTGGTGCTCATCATGAGAAGTGTCCTCTTGACCCCATCACTCATTTCACCCATCCTCGCCCCCCCACCTCCCCTCTGGTAGTCATCAGTTTGTTCTCTATAGTTAATCTATTTCTTAGTTTGCCTCTCTCTCTTTTTTTCCCTTTGCTTGTTTGTTTTGTTTCTTCAATTTCACATATGAGTGAAATCATACAGTATTTATCTTTCTCTGACTGAGTTATGTCACTTAGCATAATATTCAAGTGCTCTGAATGGCAAGATTTCACTCCTCTGAAGCAGCCTCCAGGCTCCAGGCTCCGAGCTGTCAGCACAGAGCCTAATGTGGAGCTCGAACCCATGAACTGCAAGATCATGACCTGAGCCAAAGTCGAAATTTTGAATCTGGCCATTCATGGAGCCCTTGAATATATGATATGATATGATATGCTATAAAAAATATAATATAATATATATAATATACCATGTCTTTATCCATTAGTCTATCAATGGACACTTAGGCTGTTTCCATAATTTGGCTATTGCAAATAATGCTGCAATAAACATCAGGGTGCATGCATGTATCTCTTTAAATTAGTGTTTTTGTATTTTTTCGGTAAATATCCCGTAGCACAATTACTGGATCATGGGGTAGTTCTATTCTTAACTTTTTGAGAAATCTTCATACTGTTATCCACAGTGGCTTTACCAGTTTGCATTCCCACCAACAGTGCATGACGGTTTCTTTTTCTCCACATCCATGTCCATGCCTATGGTTTCTTGTGTTACTGATTTTAGCCAAGGAATGTTATATTATTTTTTTAATGTTTATTTATTTTTGAGAGAGAGAGACTGAGCATAAGTGGGGGAAGGGCAGAGAGAGGGAGACACAGAATCCAAAGCAGACTCCAGGCTCTGAGCTGTCAGCACAGAGCCCAATGCAGGGCTTCAACTCACAAGCTGTGAGATCATGACCTGAGCCAAAGTTGGACACTTAACCGACTGAGCCATCCAGGTGCCCCTGGAATGTTATATATTGTTAAAAAAATTTTTTTAATGTTTATTTATTTTTGAGAGAGATGGAGACAGAATGCAAGTGGGTTAGGGGCAGAGAGAGAGGGAGACACAGAATCCAAAGCAGGCTCCAGGCTCTGAGCTGTCAGCACAGAGCCCAATGCAGGGCTTCAACTCACAAGCTGTGAGATCATGACCTGAGCCAAAGTCGGACGCTCAACTGACTGAGCCACCCAGGTGCCCCAGAAATGTTATATATTCTTGATAACTACTTAAGAGGTAGGGAATATAGAGGAAAAATTATTCATTTTTCCATGTGGTGATTGTGTCTAGGGCTTGTTTCCATCACGGGCACTGATGGCTGCAACAGATACAGGCATCTTATCCAGATATGATGCCCGAAGACAGACGTCTGTCGAACTCTGGCTCTATTGTTACTTGATATTGCCCGGAATCATCCTGAATATATCCCCTTTAATCTATTCTCTGAGAATAGGATTGTATGCCATCCACTTAATGTAACCTTGGTGTGGCAAAAATAATTACTGATTGTATGAAATGTAACTCCTGCTGATGAGTCTACCCTCAAAAGCATTGTAAGCACTTAGGACAACGCATGACAGGTAGCAAGTACTCCACAAGATTTAACTGTTATCATTGTGTTCCATATTTTACATGGCTTAATATAGCCTATATATTCTTAAGTCTTGTCTTCTCACATATTTTTACCGCTGGCTTCAGCAATTTGCTTCATTTTGTTATAGTTATTGTTTTTTAATGTTTATTTGTTTTTGAGAGAGAGAGAGAGAGAGAGAGAGAGAGAGAGAGAGAGAGAGAATATGAATGAATCTGAAGCAGGCTCCAGACTTTGAGCTGTCAGCACAGAGCCTGATGTGGGGTTCGAACCCATGAACCACGAGATCATGACCTGAGCCAAAGTCAGACACTTAACCGACCGAGCCACTCAGGCACCCCTCTTTAATTTCTTTCATAAGTGTTCTATAGTTTTCAGAGTACAGATCTTTTACCTCTTTGGTTAGCATCATTCCTAGGTATTTTACTGTTTTTGGTTTTAAATGTATTATTTATATCAATATATATGAACTATACTTTCACAACTAAAATTGGTATCAGACTTACTGATGTCATTCTTTGGATAGAGATCCCTTCATTAATAGCTAAAAAAAAAAGCAGACTGCATTTCAATTAGTGAAGGATGGTGTACCTATATTTGCAAAGGATTGAAATGGAGATGAACAGACCCAGGTGGACATGGTGTACACCTGGCCTTATGGGGTCAAGAAAGCACCATCTGTAATTCCACCGTTCTAGAGTCTTGGTCTTTAAGGATTTACACTGCCCTGGGATCTCTGGGACAATAAAATTTCTTGGTTAATAAGGAGCTTTGGAAATTAAACCTCCAGGGATACAGAGACTGCAATCTGCCTGTGCCCATCTCGTTCAACAATTCCTCCCGTGAAAAGTAGTAGCATTCCTGAGTCTCCTCCCATAGATGATCTGTCTTGTTAGGAGCTTGGGTCTCACTCAATCCCTCTGCCCTTCCTGAGGGCAGATCTTCCATACGGTACATCAGAGATGGCAGTCATCCTTCCACTATGATGCCAACCAGGTAACCTCACACCCCTTACTCAATGTTTGGAAATGAGGGCAGGTGTTTGACTACAGGTTCATCCAGGGGAAGCTGTGAAGAGAGCACACACACCACATGATTGAAACCAACTCACCCAGGGTCCTCCCGTTTGTCCGTTGTCTTCTTCACGTGTTTCCTCGTGCTTTTTATTAATGCTCCATTTACTAATATCATATTCACTCTCGAGTGTGGCCAGGACCATTTCTTCCTGAATAGAAATCTGTCTTTCAAAAAATATGATGACTCTTATAAAATTTTCTGACATTTACTTGCAGTTTAGAAGTGGTAGGAGGGCAGGAAGTTTGGAAAAGTTCACCTTGACATATGTATGTATTATCTCAGTTGTCTGCCTATGACATCTCTGGGGATCCAGACAGACTCTTAAGCTGCCTCACCAGTTTGTTTCTCTTTATAAAATCACCAAATATTTTAATAAACAGAACATCATAAACAATGTAGTTGTAAAAAATGACTACCTAGTCATCCTTTCCAGACTTAACAATTGTTGATGCCCTACTATATCAGCTTCAGTCTTTTTCATTTTTAAAGAAACAGAATAATACACATACAGAAGGCACCCATATCTTATTCCTCTCTATTAGTCTCCATCCCATCCCAAGATGGTTTTTGCCTCCAGTGATGCTCCTCCTGCCAATCTCGGAAACACACATTTGATTAAATCTATCTTTTCCATCAGATTAATCACCAATTTGGAATCTAGAAATGACACACATGTCTCAGATTTCCTTCTCATGAAAGTGACAGAGGATCCAGAACTGCAGTCCCTCCTATTCAGCCTGTTCCTGTCCATGTACCTGGTCACCATCCTGGGAAACCTGCTCATCATCCTGGCCGTCAGCTCGGACTCCCACCTCCACACCCCCATGTACTTCTTCCTCTCCAACCTGTCCTTTAATGACATCTGCTTAAGCACAACCACGATCCCAAAGATGCTGGTGAACATCCAGGCCCAGAGTCAGAGCATCACTTATGCAGGCTGCCTCACCCAGATCTGCTTTATCTTGGTTTTTGCAAGTTTAGAAAGTAGTCTCCTTGCAGTAATGGCCTATGACCGCTATGTGGCCGTTTGTCATCCACTAAGGTACACAGTCATCATGAAGCCCTGCCTCTGTAGTCTGCTGATTCTACTCCCCCTGTTCATTATCATCGTGGATGCCCTGGTGCACAGTCTGATGGTGTTGCAGCTGACCTTCTGCACAGACGTCGAAATCCCTCTCTTCTTCTGTGAGGTTGTTCAGGTCATCAAGCTCGCCTGTTCTGACACCCTCATCAATAACATCCTGATATATTTTGCAACTAGTGTATTTGGTGGTATTCCTTTATGTGGAATCATTTTCTCTTACACTCAGATAGTGTCCTCTGTTTTGAGGATGCCATCCGTGGGCAGAAAGTATAAAGCATTTTCTACGTGTGGGTCTCACTTGTCAGTTGTGTCTTTGTTCTATGGGACAGGTTTAGGGGTGTACATTAGTTCTGCTTTTACTAACTCTTCCAGAAACACTGCAGTGCTTTCAATGATGTACACTGTTGTCCCTCAAATGATGAACCCTTTCATCTACAGCCTGAGGAACAGGGACATGAAGGGAGCCTTGAGGAAACTGATAAGTAGAACTTCTCTTCTGTGACTGTGTTATCTGTGTGGACTGGGGTTTCTAGAATGAATCAAAGTGACAGAAATATTGGGTGATTCTGAATGTCTGATTCTTGCATCACCAACTTCTTCTAAATTGACTAGGTAACATCATGGGCAACTTGATTGTAATTTTGGGTTGAAATTTGATTTGTTCTTTGTATAGCTCTGTTGTATTTCAAAAATAAGTTTTCATTCCTAAGCTTGGTGTTTTTGGTAGGTTCCTCACAAGCTGTCCCAAGGCAAGGGTTATACTGAAATGTTAAAAGAGAAGTGGGAGAAGTTGGATAGGTCAGGAAAAGGATCGAACAAGCTTGTGTTTTATAGCAGAGATTTGATTCTGCCTAATCTCATGGTTAGGGCCATGTGGATTATACTCCAGAGACAAACCAATTGTGAGACATGGGAGGAGCTGTTCTTTCATACTCCAGTAATTCCTGATACCTGTCACTGGTAAACTGTGTCAGTGCAGGGTTAACATCAACATTCACTATACTCAGTTTTATTGTCTACAAAACTGTTATTATGTGATTATCTCAGTGGTTCAAGATTTTGGTTACACCTTTGATCCTGATCAGTGAGGAAGCCATCGTTTCTACTAAGACAAAGTAATGCTGATTGTAAAATGCCAAAATAATAAAGATATTTGTATTTCCCTGATGATGAATGATATTAAGAAATTTTTCATATGTCTGTTAGCCATCTGGATTACTTCTTTGGAAAAATGTCTATTCATGTCTTCTGCACATTAAAAAAATTTTTAAATTTATTTATTTAAATTCAAGTTAACATACAGTATAGTATTGGTTTTAGGAGTAGAACCTAGTGATTCATCACTTACATGTGTCACCCAGGACTCATCCTAATAGGTGCCCATCACCCATTTAGCCCATCCTCCCACCCAGCTCGCCTTCAGCAACCTTCAGTTTGTTCTCTGTATTTAACTTCTCTTATGGTTTGTCTCCCTCTCTGTTTTTATCTTAGTTTTCTTTCCTTTCCCCTATGTTCATCTGTTATGTTTCTTAAATTCCACATACAAGTGAAATCATGATATTTGTCTTTCTCTGACTAACTTATTTCACCTAGCATATTTTTAAATTGGGTTATTTTGGGGGGGGGTGGAGTTTTATAAATTCTTTACATATTTTGCATACTATCTCTTTATCAGATATGTCCTTTGTAAATATCTTCCCCCATTCCATAGGTTCCCTTTTAGTTTAATTGTTTCATTCACTGTGCAGAAGCTTTTTATTTTTACAAAGTCCCAATAGTTTATTTTTGCTTCTGTTTCCCTTGTCCAAGGAGACATATCTAGAAAGAAGTTGCTACAGCCAGTGTCAAAGAGGTTGCTGCCTGTGTTTTCCTCTAGAATTTTTATGCTTTCAGGTCTCATATTCAGGTCTTTAATAATTTTGAATTTATTTTTGTTTATGGTATAAGGAAGTGGTCTAGTTTCATTTTTTTGCACGTTGCCATCCAGTTTTCCCAACACCATTTGTTTTTTCCATTGGATATTCTTTCCTGCTTTGTGAAAGATTAATTCACCATATTGTTGTGGATTCATTTCTGGGTTTTCTATTCTTTTCCACTGATCTTTGTGTCTGTTTTTGTGCTGGTACTGTACTGTTTTGATTACTACAGCTTTGTAATGTAACTTGAAGTATGGAAATGTGATGCCACGGGTGTTGCTTTTCTTTCTTGTTTTTCATTTTACAATCAGAAAGAATGAAATCTTGCCATTTGCAACTACATGGATGGTACTGGAGGGTATTATGGTAAGCGAAATTAGTCAGAGAAAGACAAAAATCATATGACTTCACTCATATGAGGACTTTAAGAGACAAAACAGGTGAACATAAGGGAAGGGAAACAAAAATAATATAAAAATGGAGGGGGACAAAACAGAAGAGACTCATAAATACGGCGAACAAACAGGGTTGCTGGAGGGGTTGTGGGAGGGGGGATGGGCTAAATGGGTAAGGGGCACTAAGGAATCTACTCCTGAAATCATTGTTTCACTCTATGCTAACTAATTTGGATGTAAATTTTAAAAAATAAAAAATTTTTTAATTATATCCAAGTTAGTTAAAATATAGTGTCATATTGGTTTCAGGAGTAGAGTTTAGTGATTCATCACTCACATATAACATTCAGTGCTCATCCCAACAAGTGCCCTCCTTAATGCCAATCACCCATCTAATCCATTGCCCTACCCACCACTCCTATAATAACCTTCAGTTTGTTCTCTGTATTTAAGAGTCTCTTATGATTTGCCTCCCTCTCTGTTTTTAACTTATTTTCAGAATTCCTTTGGGTATATGGGATCTTTTATGGTTCCATACAAATTTTAGGATTGTTTGTTCTACTTCTGTGAAAAAATGCTGTTGATATATTGATAAGGATTGCATTAAATGAATAGATTGCTTTGGGTAGTATAGACATTTTAACAATATTTGTTCTAATCCATGAGCATGGAATGTCTTTCCATTTCTTTGTGTCTTCAATTTCTTTCATCAGTATATTATAGTTATAAAAGTCTAGGTCTTTCACCATTTTGGCTAGGTTTATTCCTAGGTATCTTGTTGTTTTTAGTGTAAAACAAAATTGTAAATAGGATCAATTCCTTATTTTCTTTTTATGCTGCTTCATTATTGCTTCATATAAATGCAACTGATTTCTGTACATTGTTTTTGTGTGCTTTACTGAATTTGTTTATCAGTTCTAGCACTTTTTTGTTGGAGTCTTTTGGGTTTTCTGTTTAGAGTATCATGTCATCTGCAGATAGTGAAAGTTATTTCCTCCTTGCTGACTTGGATACCTTTTATTTCTTTTTGTTTCTGATTGCTGTGGTTAGGACTTCCATCACACACAAAAATAAACTCAAACTGGATTGAAGAACTAAATGTGAGACCTAAACCCATAAAAGTCCTGGAGGAAAACACAGGCAGTAACGTCTTTGACAATGGCTGTAGCAACTTCTTTCTAGGTATGTCTCCTGAGGCATGGGAGACTAAAGCACAAACAAACTATTGAGACTTCATCAAAATAAAAAAGGTTCTTCATAGCAGAGAAAACAACAGAACTAAAAGGCATCCTATGGAATGGGAGAAGAGATTTGCAAATGACACATCTGATAAAAGGTTAGTATCCACAATATATAAAGAACTTATAAAACTCAACACCCAAGAACTAAATAATCCAAACAAAAATGAGCGGAAGACATGAATAGACATTTTTCCAAAGAAGACATCCAGATGGCCAACAGACACATGAAAAGATGCTCAATATCACTGACCTTCAAGGAAATACAAGTCAAAACAACAATGAGATATCACCTCACACTTGTCACAATAGCTAAAATCAGCAGCACAAGAAACAGGTGTTGGTGAGGATGTGGCGAAAGAGGAACCCTCTTGCACTGTTAGTGGGAATGCAAACTTTTGCAGCTACTGTGGAGAACAGTGTGGAGGTTCTCAAAAAGTTAAAAATAGAACTACCATATAATTCAGCAATTGTACTAACAAAAAATACAAAAAATACTAAACCAAAGGGATTCACGCACCCCAATGTTTATAGCAGCATTATCTACAATAGCCAAATTATGGAAACAGCCCAAGCGTGCATTGATTGATGAGTGAATAAAGAATACAATGAAATATTACTCAGTCATAAAAAGGAATGAAGCATTGCCATTTGCAACAATAGGGATGGAGCTAGAGAACATTATACTAAGGGAAATAAGTCAGTCAGAGAAAAATACCATACAGTTTCACTCATGTGGTTTAAGAAATAAATGATGGGGCACCTGGGTGGCTCAGTTGGTTGAGTGTCTGACTTCAGCTCAGGTCATGATCTCGCAGTCCGTGAGTTCGAGCCCCACATCAGGCTCTGTGCTGTCAGTTCGGAGTCTGGAGCCTGCTTCGGGTTCTGTGTCTCCCTCTCTGACCCTCCCCCCACTTGTGCTCTGTCTCTCTCTGTCTGAAAAATAAATAAAAACATTAAAAAAATAAAACAAATGAGCAAAGGGAAAAAAGGAGAGAGGCCAAACGAAAAACAAACTCATTTATTCTGTTTTACTTTTCTTCTTTTAAAAATTTAAATCCCAGTTAGTTAACATATAGTGTAATGATGATTTCAGGAATAGAATTTAATGATTCGTCACTTACATATAACACCCAGTGCTCATCCCAGCAAGTGCCCTCCTTAATGCCCATTGCCCATTTACAAAGAACAAACCTTCCATTTGTTCTCTGTATTTTAGAGTCTTTTATGGTTTGTCTCCCTGTTTTTATCTTATTTTTGCTTCCCTTCCCCTTTGTTCATCTGTTTTGAAGAAACAGACTCTTAACTATAGAGAAGAAACTGGTAGTTACCAGAGAGGTGGTGGGTGGGTGGGGCTGGGTTAAATAGGTGATGAGGACCATGATGAGCACCAGGTGATACATGGAATTATTGAATCACTGTATTGTGAACCTGAATCTAATATAGTACTATATGTTAACTAACTGAAATTTAAATAAAAACTAAAAAAAATGGGAAAAAAAGTCTCTTCAACAAATGGTCTTGGGAAAACTGGGCAGCCACATGCAAAAGAATGAAACTGGACCACTTTGTACACCATACACAACTTTCATGATTTTTAAGTATGCAATTTAATGGCAAAATTACATTCACAATATTGGACAACCATTGCGTCTATTTTCACAGCTTTTCAGAATCAAACAGAAAATCTGTAGCCATTTAGCAATAACTCATTCTAATGTCACACAACCAGCCCTTGACAACCTCTAGTCTACTTTCTGTCTCTTATGATTTCTCCTACTCTAGATATTTCATATAAGACACATCATAAAATACATGTACTTTTGCATCTGGCTTATTTCACTTAGCATGATGTGTTCAAGGTTTGTCCATGTTTTAGCATGTTTCAGAACTGCATTCCTTTTTTTGTTGCTATATTTTTATTTTTTTTTAATTTATATTCTAGTTAACATACTTGGGGAGTAGATAAAGAAGACATGGTATATATACACAATGGAATACTACTCAATGATGAAAAAGAATGAAATCTTGCCATTTGAAACAACATGGTTGGAACTAGAGGGTACTATGCTAAGTGAAATAAGTCAGTCAGAGAAAGACGTATATCATATGATTTCACTCATATATGGAGTTTGAGAAACACAACAGATAAACATACGAGAAGGGAAGGAAAAATAAGATAAAAACACAGAGGGAGAAAAACCGTAAGAGACTCTTAAATACAGAGAACAAACTGAGGGTTTCTGGAGAAGAGTTGGGTGGGGGGATGGGTTAAATGGGTGATGGGCAGTAAGGAGGGCACTTGTTGGGATGAGCACTGGGTGTCTTATGTACGAGATGAATCACTGGGTTCTACTCCTGAAGCCATCTTAACACTGTATGTTAAATAACTTGAATTTAAATCTAAAAATCTTATTTAAATATATACATATAATATAGCATAAAATATATACTATTTAAGATATATTAAAATATATATAATAGATATATGAACTTGCACACTGTACTCTTACATCCCAAATAGGTACCAAAATTCTTGATGTCATTGATTAGAGAGCAATGTCTTTGTCCACAACTAAGACAAGAAGACTCTTATCCAATTAGAGAAGGATGGTGTGTCATTTACCAAGCATTTGAAATGGAGATGAGCAGACATAGGTGAGGAAAATTACATGGTGTGCACCTGGACACACAGGGTCAGGGAAGTCCTTCCTTCCAGAGTTTTGGTCTTGAAGGATTTGCACTGCCCTGGGATCTCAGTGACAATAAAATTGTTTGACTAATGAGGAGCTTTGGAAATTGAATCTCTAGGGATACAGAGACTGCACTGTGCATGTGACCACTTATTTCAGCAATCCTTCCTATGAAAAGTAGTGGCATATCTGAGCCTCCTCCCATAGATGATGCATCTTGCTCAGGAGCTTAGGTCTCATTCAGTCCCTCTGCCCTTTCTGAGTACAAATCTCCCAGATGGTGCATTCGAGGGTAATGTCAATCATTATTACACTGTGATACCAGCCAGGTAACCTACATCAATGTTTGGAAATGAAGGCAGATGTTTTACTACAGGTTCATCCAAGGGAAGCCATGAAGAGAGTACATGTATTAGATGATTAGAACCAACTTATCCAAGGTCCTTCTGCCTATGATATTCTTCATATGTTTCCTTGTACTTTGCACCAATACTCAGTTGTCTCCATTAATTAATGTTGTATCCACTCTCTAGTATGGCTAGGACCATTTCTTCCTAAGTAGAAATCTGCTTTTTTAAAAAAACAAAACAAAACAGGATGACTGTTAAACAAGTCTGTGGCATTTACTTACAATTTTGTGGCAGTGAGAGGACAGGAAATTTGGTAAAGTTTACCTAATCTTCCTATTCCTGGTTCTCGACATAATTGTATATTATCTGAGTTGCCTACCTCTGAGGTCTCTGGGGATCCAGACAGAATCTTCAGCTGCCTCCCCAGTCTGTTTCTCTTCATAAAATTACCAAATGTTTCAAATAATCAAAATGGTACAGATAGTGCAATATTTGAAACTAGCTACCTCTTGATCCTTGTGGGAATTAACAATGGATGACCCTCTGGTGTATCAGCTTCAGGTTTTGTTAAAGGAACAGAATCACATGCATACAGACGGCACCTTCTTCTTAATCCTCTCTGTTAGTCTCTGTCTCATCCTAAGACAGTGTCTGTCACTGGTGATGCTCCTCCTGCTGGTCTAGAAAACACACATGTGATTGTGTTGTCACTCCACCTTCTCCATCAGATTCATCGACAACATGGGACCCAGCAACAAAACAGCAGTTTCCGAATTCCTTCTTATGCAAGTGACAGAGGATCCAGAACTGAAGCCCTTTCT
Organism: Panthera uncia; assembly: GCF_023721935.1. Lineage (NCBI taxonomy): Eukaryota > Metazoa > Chordata > Mammalia > Carnivora > Felidae > Panthera > Panthera uncia. The sequence continues at coordinate 6,317,572 of NC_064816.1, read as the reverse complement.
CTTTATTCTGTTTCTGTCCATATACCTGGTCACCATCCTAGGAAACCTGCTCATCATCCTGGCATGGCCGTCAGTTCAGACTCCCACCTCCACACCCCCATGTACTTCTTCCTCTCCAACCTGTCCTTTACTGACATCTGTTTAAGCACAACCACGATCCCAAAGATGCTGGTGAATATCCAGGCACAGAATCAGAGCATCACTTATGCAGGCTGCCTCACCCAGATCTACTTTGTTCTAGTTTTTGCTAGTTTGGAAAGTTTTCTTCTTGCAGCAATGGCCTGTGATCGCTATGTGGCCATTTGTCACCCACTGAGGTACACAGTCATCATGAACTCCCACTTCTGTGGCCTGCTGATTCTAGTCTCCTTGTGCATTAACACTGTGGATGCCCTGATGCACAGTCTGATGGTGTTGCAGCTGACCTTCTGCACAGACGTTGAAATCCCTCTCTTCTTCTGTGAAGTTGTTCAGGTCATCAAGCTCGCCTGTTCTGACACCCTCGTCAATAACATCCTGATATATTTTGCAGCTAGCCTATTCGGTGGTATCCCTGTGTGTGGAATCATTTTCTCTTACACTCAAATAGTGTCCTCTGTTTTGAGGATGCCATCCGTGGGCAGAAAGTATAAAGCGTTTTCTACGTGTGGGTCTCACCTGTCAGTTGTGTCTTTGTTCTATGGGACAGGTTTGGGGGTGTACATTAGTTCTGCTTTTACTAACTCTTCCAGAAACACTGCAGTGCTTTCAGTGATGTACACTGTTGTCCCTCAAATGATGAACCCTTTCATCTACAGCCTGAGGAACAGGGATATGAAGGGAGCCTTGAGAAAACTCATGGGTAAGATACCATTGTTTTTTCAGGAGTGTGTTGTTTAATTTCCCTATACTTGTTAGTTGCCATTTTTTCTTCTTATTTCTAGCTTCACACTGTGATGGTCAGAAAAGACACTGTACGATTTCAATATTTTAAATTTATTGAAACTTGCTTTATGGCCTTGATATGATCTATCCTGGAGAAGAATGGGTCTTGTACTGTGGTTGGATGGAATGTTTACATATATTGGTTTTGTTTGTTTATACTGTTTTTCAAGTTCTCTCATTGATCTATCCAAGGGCACTAACCTTTGTGGAAAGTGATGTATTGAAGTCTCTAAGTATCATTGTGGAAATGTGTATTTCTTACCTCACATCTGTCATGTTTGCTTCATGTATTTTGAGGCCCTGTTGTTTAGTCTATGTATGTTTATAATTGTTATATCATCTTGATTATTGACCTTTTAATCCCTGTCTCTGTGTATCTATTTATTTTCCATCTTATTTTCTTTGTTAATTTTAATATTTTTGACTTAAAGTCTATTTTTCTTCTCTGATATTAGTTCTTTTTTGGCAATGAATTGGCTGGAGTCTATTTTTCTATTTTTTCATTTAAAACCTATTACTGTTTGTGGATCCATAGTGAGTGTCATAAACAACCTATATTCACATCATGTTTCCTTTTTTTAAAAAATTTTTATGCTTATTTCTTTATTTTGAGAGAGAGACAGAAAGAATCGGGGGTGGGCCAGAGAGAGGGGGAGAGAGAGAATCCCAAAGAGGCTCTATACTGTCAGTTCAGAGCTCGACATGGGGCTGGAACTCACAAAGTATGAGATCATGACCTGAGCAGAAACCAAGAGTCTAATGCTAACCAACTGAGCTACCCAGATGCCCCATTCACATCTTGTTTCCTTTATCTTTCTTCCAATCTCTACCTTTTGATTGGAGAGTTTAATTACTTACTTTTAACATACTTATTAATAAGGAGATACTTAATTTTTCCTTGAAAAATTTTATTTTATTTATGTCTGATACCTTTTTATGTTCTTTATTTCTTCCATGATTGCCCTCCTTTCTTCCTTGCTGATTTATTGTAGAAATATTTTGGGATCCATTCTCGTTGTCTTTTTGGAATATATCCAAATAATTGTCTCTATGGTTATCATGGGCATTACATTTTATATGCTAAATTTATAAAAATATAGTTTGAATTCATGCCAGTTTTATTTCAATAGCATGCAAAACCTCTGCTCAAAACCTCTGCTGTTATATTGCTTGGTCCTTTCTTCTTTGTGTCACAAATTAAATATTTATCCATTGTTGCTGATAGTATAGATTTAAAATGTTTTACATTTTTTTTTTTACAACCAATGGGAAATAAAAACTGGAATTATTAACCAAAAATACAGTACTGTTTTTTATTTGTCCATGCATTTATCTTTATCAGAAATCTTTATTTTTTTTCATACAGCATTCAATTACTGTGTAGTGTCTATTCATTTTAACCTGAAAGAATCTGTTAGATATTTTCGTAGAGCAGGCTTAGGGGTAATGAACTCTTTCAGCTTCATTCTTCTGGGAATGTTTTACTTCTCCCTCATTTTTGGAAGAAAAATTTTGTTAGATATGAAGTTGTTGGTTGACAGTTTTTTTCAGCACTTTAAATACATCATCCCAATGCCATCTGGCCTCCATGGTTCTGATGATAAATTGGCTGTTCATCTTATTGAGGCTCTATCGTATGTGCAGAGTTGATTTTCTCGTAAGTTCTTGTACGTGATGAGCTCCTTTCAAGATTCTCTTTTTCCCTTTGGCTTTGTCAGTTTGATGATAATGAGTTTTGGTGTTAGTATCTTTGAATGATCCTCCTCGGAGCTCACTGGGTCTCCTAGATTTGTGGGTTCATTTATTTCATCATGTTTGGGAAGTTTTTATTCATTTTATCTTCAAATAGTCTTTTCACTTTCTCTTCTCCTTCTGGGACTCCCATAATGCATATGTTTTTTCACTTGATGATGTCCTATAGGTCCCTTAGGATCTGCTCACTTTTCTTCATTCTTTTTTCTTTCTGCTTTTCAAAGTCAATAGTATAATAATAGCTCTGGGTATCCGAATCTCCTCTTTTTCACAGTTTTATTGAGAAATAATTGACATACATCACTGTATAAGTTTAAGGTATACAGCAGGATGGAGTGCTTTATGTATATTGTGAAATGATTAGCACAGTAGGTTTAGTTAACATCCATCATCTTATACAGACATAATAAAAAGGAAAGAAAAATATTTTCTCCTTGGGATGATACTTCTAAGGATCTACTCTCTTAACAACTTTCCTATATATCATATAGCAGTGTTAACTATAGTCATCATGTTGTGCATTACATTTTTCACACTTATTTATCTTATAACCAAAAGTTTGTACTTTTTGACTGCCTTGCTCCAATTTTCCTCCACCCCCACCTCTCACCTCTGGTGACCACAAATATGATTTCTTTTTCAATGAGTTTAGTGTTTTAATTTTTTAGATTCTACATATAAGCGAGATCATACTGTATTTGGCTTTCTCCGTCTGACTTATTTCATTTAGCTTAATACCTTCAAGGTCCATCCATGTGTGTCCATTAATGGATGAATGGATTAAGAAGTTATAAGATACATATATATCACACACACACACACACACACACACACACACACTGGAATATTACTCAGCCATAAAAATGAGGAAATCCTACTATTTGCTCTTCAAAAAATTGTTGAAAGTGGCAGTAGTCTTTATAGGGACTTTCCCAGAGTGTATTTGCAAAGACTTTAATTATTTTTTTTAATTAAAAGATTAAAAAAATTTGATGTTCCTTTTTGAGAGAGGAGAGAGAGAGAGAAAGAGAGAGAGTGCACGCGCACAAGCGGGGGAGGGGCAGAGAAAGAGAGCGAGACACAGAATCTGAAACAGGCTCCAGGCTCTGAGCTATCAGTACAGAGCCTGAGCCTGGTGTGGGGCTTGAACTCAGGAATGGTGAGATCATGACCTGAGCTGAAGTCAGATGCTTAATGGACTGAGCTACCCAGGCGCCCCTAAATATTTTTTTTTAGTTTATTTATTTTTGAGAGAGAGACAGAGACAGAGAGCACGCGCGAGAGTGCGCATGAGTGGGGGAAGGGCCGAGAGAGCGGGAAACACAGAATCTGAAGCAAGCTCCAGCCTCCAAGCTGTCAGCACACTACACTGATGTGGGGCTGGAACTTGTGAACCACTAGATCATGACCTAAGCCAAAGACGGATGCTTAATCGAGTGAGCCAACCAGGTGGCCCGCAAAGAGTGTAATTCTTACTGTATGTGGTCATTGAAATCTATATTCCTTCTTTTGTTCAGCTAGTGCTTTGACAGATTTCCTTAAATGCCAGGAGTGATACAAACAAACAGCTCTCTCGGTCTTTGTAGATTGGATCTGTGCTGCAGTACTCTTTCAACACTTAACCAGTTTGCACTGAATGTAGAGATCAATGTGAAAGTTTAGGATCTTCTGCTCTTTTAGAGTATATGTCTTGCCATGGCATGCATGTGGCTTTCTAAATTCTTCCATATACTTGTTTGCATTTTTTAAAAAAAATGTTTATTTATTTATTTTTGAGAGAGACAGAGAGAGTGCGAGCAGGGTTGGGGCAGAGAGAGAGGGCCTAAGCAGGCCCTACACTGTCAGCACAGAGCCTGACACAGGGTTTGAACTCACGAACCATGAGATCATGACCTGAGCTGAAATCAAGAGTCAGACGCTTATCCAACTGAGCCACCCAGGTGCCCCTACTTAGTTGCTTTTAAACATCCTAGTTTCCTAAAGAAAAATTCTCCTGTTTTGCTCTTGGGCTTAGCAGAACTACATTATGTTTTGACTTTAATCTTTTTCCATAGGTGTGTACAGGCTGCTAGTTTGTTTGGTGGTGTTTTTTTTTTTTTTTGTTGTTGTTGTTGTTGTTGTTGTTTTTTAAGCTCAAAGAATTTTATTTTATTTTTTAATTTTTTTTCAATATATGAAATTTATTGTCAAATTGGTTTCCATACAACACCCAGTGCTCATCCCAAAAGGTGCCCTCCTCAATATGTTTGGTGGTGTTTTTGAACCATGCCTACTATTTTTACAGCCTGAGGTCATTCCTTGTGTCAGTCCTTCAGGTAGCTCCCAGGCCAGTTACAACAGACATACCGAATGATTTGAAAAAAGATCTACTCTGCCTCTTCACAATACCTGGACCCAGGTCTCATACTGAGAACACAGGCTGGGACCTTTTCTGAACTGACTCTTGTCATGCCGGGGAAGGGGAGGGGCAAGGACAGGTAAAAATGACACAACACTTTTCTACCAGTTAGAAATTGCTTTTTTCTTCATTGAGCACTCACTTGGTTGCCATAATTTATTTTTTTAGAGAGTCCTAGCAGAGAATGGACAGAGAGAGGGAGAGAGAATCTTAAGCAGGCATCATGTCCAACACAGAGCCCAGTGTGGGGCTTCATCTCATGACTGTCAGATCATGACCTGAGCCAAAATCAAGAGTTGGACATTTAACTGACTGGGCTATGCAGGTGACCTGGTTGCTATAAATTTTGACTATTTTCAAGAGCTTTGTCAAAGTTGTGCCAATTCTGCTTGTTTTTTTTTTTTCCAGTGTTTCTGTGAGAGGACAAGACCTTTGGGCTGCCTAATCTGCCATTTTGCTGAGGTTACTTTTCCACGCATAGTTCATTTTGATTATAGGGAATACATTAGAAACTACTGAATATAACATGTAGAAACAGACTACAATGAGCCATACATGTAGTTAGTCTTTAGAATTTGCTTTTTAGGGTATATATGCTGTATTATCATGCATATTATCTCTTGCATTTTATAGGTTATGTATCTACCCATCCATCCATCCATCCATCCATCTATCTTATCTATTCATCTCCATATAATAAACCATATTTTTTAGTTTAAATGTCCTGTCTGTCCTCCTTAGATTGTTGCCATAAAGGGTGCCTTTGAATGTACCTTAGAAAACAAGGCTAGAATCTAATTACAGAAGGGAACTGCATCCATGTATAAAAGAATCTTGAAATGGATGTGAAAAGAAATAGGTGGACAGACAAGAATCACAAACATTTGGCCTCCCGGGATGAGGGAATTAGTCAGTTGTAAGTTGTTCCTTCTCTGAGCCTTGTTCCTTAAGGATTTTTGCTACCCTAGGATCAGCAGAATAGCAAAAGAATTTGACTAAGGAGGGACTTTGGATATTGAACCCTGAAGGGCCACAGAGACTGCAAATTGTCTGCCTGTGGCCACTCTGCTCAGGTCACTAGGTGGCACATGTGAGCCTTTACTCAGGGACCATCACTTTTGCACAACAGTCTAGTTCATTCTGTGTTTTCATTCTCCCTGAAAACAGGGCTTCCAATGATCTCCTTTAGTATCAAAGGGAAAGCAATGCTGAATGCCATTCCTTAGGCCTGGCAGCTAGGTACTCTGAAGTTCCCTAGTCTACGGTTTTCACCTAGGGAGAGGTGTTTGTCTACTAGTCCTTCGGGACTGTGGATGGGAATATGCTGAAGATGCCCTGATCATATTCACCTGTGAAGTGACTAATTATTCATCATCTGATATAAATATGTTCTTTTGCAACAATACCTAATAGATCTGCTTATTTTCTACCCTGAACCCTAGGGGCTTTTTTCCATCCTCAGGAGAAAATTTCCCTGGCACAATTTTGTGGAAAGTTCTAGAATTCTCTAAAATGTGTCTTAATTTCGGACACAGAATTGAAGTGGATGGTCAGCATATGTTTTTCCTTCCATGTCTGTTTTTTTTATATCCCTTTGTAGGGATGACCATTGGTCTTGACACTTGTGCCTGTCTATGAGGATTCTGACACAGGAGATGGACCAACTACAGTGGTTCACGAGTTCAAGCCCCACGTCTGGCTCTGTGCTGACAGCTCAGAGCCTAGAGCCTGCTTCGGATTCTGTGTCTCCCTTTCTGTTTGCCCCTCCCCCACTCTTTCTGTCTGTCTGTCTCTCTTAAAAATAAATAAAAATATTAAAAAAGGCTTTTTCAGTTTATTTATTTTGAGAGAGACAGTCTGAGTGGGGGAGGGGCAGGGAAAGAGGGAGAGAGAGAATCCAAAGCAGGCTCTGCACTGTCAGCACAGAGCCCCATGTGGGGCTTGAACCCACGAAGCCCTGAGATCCTGACTTGAGCTGAAACCAAGAGTCGGTTGCTTCACTGACTGAGCCACCCGTGCACCCCTGATGAACCTTTTTTAAAAAGTAATCTGCACACCCAGTATGGGACTGGAACTCACAACCTAGAAATCAAGAGTTGGATGCTCTACCGATTGAGCCATCCAGGCAACCCCTGATGAGTTATTTACCCTGAAAGCATCATTAGAGAAATTTTTCTAAATCATTGCCTCATAAGAATTATAGACAATATATGGATGCACCCAGGACTGAGCCAGTTAAGTCTTCCCTGTTTGGAAGAGTCTACCATCAATATCCTAAAAATATCTCATCTTAATCCAGGAAATGGGAGTGTCCTAGAGTTGATGCTGGTGCATATCTTCTGAATACATTCAGGAGGCTCTGCCCAAAGCTGCCTGACCCAAGCTTTAGTGGGGCTCAATCAGAAAGAAAAAGGAGGAGTGCCTGGCTGGCTCAGTTGGTAGAGGATGTGACTCTTGAGGTTGTGAGTTCAAGCCCCATGTTGGGTTGTAGAGATTACTTAAAAATGAAATCTTAGAGAAAAAAAGAAGGAGGATTGAACTTGCATGGATGGGTTTTTTATAGTGTAACCATGACACATAATCAACTAATTAATTTCTAAAAGTGCTTTATTTTAGAGATGATTGACATGTAAAAAAGCTATACATACTAACATATACAACTCAATGAATTTGGGGTAAGTATACACTCATGAAACCATCACCACCATCAAGACCATAAACATACCCATCATTTCCCCAAAGTCTCCTTCCTTCCTCCCTCCCTTCTTTCCTTCATTCCTTCCTTCCTTGCTCTTCCTTCCTTCTTTCTTTCTTTCTTTCTTTCTTTCTTTCTTTCTTTCTTTCTTTCTTTCTTTCT